>NC_051127.1:12292168-12392383 GCF_014839805.1 Manduca sexta
ATTTTTCAACATACTCAAATGTTTATATTTTATGAAACTAGATCTAAAATTATTGACATTTGGCATTGACGAATGACGGTGTACTAGCTTTTTAAATCAATATTAAGGTGGACCAAGGAACTACTCCATTCAACCGTATGTATGACGTCATCAAGCATTTTTCGGTTTTTAATTTTTCTTCAAAATTAACTATTAAATAGTATTAAAAATACATAATCGAACTCAGAGTAGAAAAATTAAGAAACGTTATTTTTGTTTTAGGCACGTTAACATTTTGAAATGTTGTCAATTGTTAGAGAACATCGGGTACACTTTTAATCAACGAAACGTTCATAATAATGGCACGTTTACAGGGCCCGATTTCAAAATGTATGTAATTATTTATCCGAGCCTCATTCCACTATCGAATACTCTATTGAATCGGCAAACGAATTCGAAACGTTTCGTTTATGCAATGATTTCAATGTAAATATTAAAATGGAATTGCGATTTACGCGATCAAGTTTTTTGGACGTTTTTTAAACAAGTGTGTGGCCTGATAGTAAATATTGTCGAATCCAAACATGAAAACGATGCAACGCTTGACAGTTGCTAAAATTATGCCGGCATTGATCATACATCTACTTACACCCGAACGCAACTCAGAACAAGCTCCTCAACAATTCATATAATAAAACTCTTACTACACGAAGTACAATAACTCCAAAACAATTAGGGAAAATTTTTTCCAAACAAGAAACAACATTAAGAATTATATAACTTTCAACGTAAATTACTTTCCCCCTAAAATATTTCTATTTTACGACAACACGTTAATGCTAACGGTTTATTAAGGAAATTATCTTTTTCCTTACCTATTATATACCGTGGCCTATGAAGTAGCTTTCGGTAAAATATTTTTTGCTCGCGTAAAATATAAATATTTATTCAGTATTCGTTAGAAGAAATATATTATGTCTATAAACAGAATATAATAGGCCTTTGAAACAATGCCTTCGGGACAAGGTCATCGACCCTCTAAAGGTCATGAATAGCTTAAAATAGAATAAGCATAACAACACAGATACAAAATCATCATGAAACATTAATACTACAAATCGTAGCTAGACTGAAAATTACATTAAAAGATAAAATAAACAGATGTCGAACTCACAGAACCAATTTAACAATTAGTTTTTTACCACTAACAAAGATTGTAAATTAAATTTTCATGTCTATTGATATCGATAAAATGAAGCTATTTCTTTAAAATCGACTATTCCGAGTATATGACGCCAAAAGAACTTCCGTCTGTAAATTGTTTCGTCACAAGTGCGATAAGAAGCCAATTTCTCTGTACCGAATAGATGTCGGTCCTTGCATGTTTTATTCTTTACGGGCACGGCAAAATGACCCTAATGTACCTGATGGTAAGTTGAGTAGGGTCCAATAGAATGTCGATTAATAATAATAATAATATCAGCCCTGTATTATATACTTGCTCACTGCTGAGCACGGGCCTCTACTACTGAGAGGGATTAGGCCTTAGTCCACCACGCTGGCCTAGTGCGGATTAGAGACTTCACACACCTTCGAAATTCCTATAGAGAACTCTCTAGTTGTGCAGGTTTCCTCACGAAGTTTTCCTTCACCGTTAAATCGAACGATAAATTCACAAAGAATACACACATGATTTTAGAAAAATCAGAGGTGTGTGGCCTTGGGATTTGAACCTGCGGACATTCGTCTCGGCAGTCCGTTCCACACCCAACTAGGCTATCGCCGTCGATTAACGAGAGATAATTACTAAAATTGTCAAATTCTACCGTCCGTTCCTGTTGATTTTTCAAAATCATTCTTGTTTACAAACTTACTCCTGATTGTTAGAAACACAAAAAAGACAATCAAGGCGGACGAGCCTTCTCAAGTAATGTTTTATATACATGTGGAATGATTACTATTTATATAAATATTGTGTTTTTCGATTCTGCCATTGAAATCCTCGCAAGATCGATACTAAAGTCTTCGCTCCCAAAGGGAATACCCTAAAACAAATAATATCACCGTATACTGCAGACAGGTGACATACAAGTGCCTTTTACTACCAAAAGTTTAATGCAAGAGTTTGCAAATGTTACATTAAGATTAAGGTTTTTATAAAGTTCCAAAACCGAAATAGTTTCGGTGGAATTGCATTGAATGTACTTCGTCTCGAATGTCTTTTGTAAACTAAAATGTCGAAGTTATGTAAAATGTCATTACCGTTTCTCGGATATAGCTTGTTTTTCTGTATTTTTTACAACAGTCCGGTTGTTTTGCAACTTTGCAAGTTTTATACTTCTATCTGACCGTAATATGGGGAGATTGAATTAAAATTATGTTTCCGGATTTTATCACTGTTTTTATATTATATTTTTCTCTCGACGTTTCGAAGACTTTGCAGCCATCACCCCCCCTCCCAACCCTGTCACTGTAAAATATAAATAACCGCAATAAAACCCGGAAAACTGCCCCTCGATGGCGTATATATTGCATGCCCGGTACAACAGCGCTCTGAGGTCCTGGGTTCGAATCCCGGGTCGGGCAAAGTGATATTTGTGTTTTTCTGCTCAGTATCAGCTCGGAGTCTGGAATTTGTGCCCGATATGGCGATAGGCTCTCCCATATCACATCATGGGACGGAACACTTGGCGAAAAGTGGGTGCCCTAGTTGTATCTATGCATACCCTTCGGGGATAAATATGTTATGTATGTACACCCGGAAAAACAAAGTTTTATTTTATTATCTAACATTCGCGTAAAATATGTGGAGGTTATATTAGTGCATAGCTTTGCAACTCATTGTAGCTTTAATACCTTTGTCCGTAACTCCGTCTGGAAATACCTTTTCCGACTTCGACTAAAGGAAGCCACGTCAGCGCTTCGAATTGTATGTAGGTAAGTTGATTACTACATTTGTTGCACTTTCTTACCCCTTTCGACAATAAGGTGCCGCGCAGAACCTGACAACAACTTCTCAAAAACTTTACCGAAACAGTTACTTCATCAACTTAAACGAGTTCAGCAACAGTAATTTTGATAGTATAGAGCAGTTTCTTGGCAACAAATTTACATCGTCTCTGCTACACTTAAATCTAAGGGTATTTTTTCTCGCGAAGAATGTACCTTAATTGACGATGGTGGAGGAAGCGAGAAGTATACCAGAATCGTGCAAAGTGGCAATCCATAATCTGCCTACTCCTACGGGATAGCGGCGTGATACTATGTATGTATGTATAACAGTGCCTTATGGCTACCGCCGAGCCTTCATGGGGCAACTGGGCGGTTATTTTGGTGTGTATACCTTTGCTACCTCTAATTAAGACAAATAATTTCCTATATACATCCGTATTTTATTTAATATGTCGTTCGATGAGAGCGATGGCTCCAGCCGCACCCTAAAACAACATGCACGTGTTATTTTTGGACGCGATTCACATTAGCCGACCCAACATGGGAGAAATAATTAAAGGTTACTGCAGGCAGAATATACAAATCTTTAGACCTTATTTCAGATTGAATGATTAATGATTTGAAACGTGTATAATCAGCGTATACAGATCATTTTAGATTGCGTTAATAAATGAAAACATAGAGTCGTTCTCTTGAAAACAACACTTTACAAAATTATTATAGTAAGTTTCGAAGCTTAATATAAAAAAATCATTTTAATTTATAAACATCATACTTTCAGGCAGAAATACACTTACATACGCCATATTCGCACTAAACTACACAATGGTCAAAAAAAATTAAACTAGAATCAGGATTTTGACAAAACAGTTATTATTCATATATTATTTTTGGTACAAAGTTAGCAAAGGTAGAGACGAATATGCTGTTTCATTTAGTAACGCAATGTAACAATGACCCTGCATAGTAAACTGGGTGTAGCTAACTTCCGTTTCTGGATAAAGATTCAATTATTATTTTTCCAGGCATAGTGTTAATTATGGAAGTGGTATGGCCTATATTACGAATGCCAAATTTGATGCAAATCACATTTTTACTCTTCTCATTTATGATATTGGCATCTTTTACATACTATATTCTTACACACTCACACCCTTATGTTATAGGGGTAGGCAGAGACTAAGTAGCGTCACGTGTTTATGATCTTGACATATTTCTTTCCTCTTCCTCTTTCATAGTTCATCTCACCATACATTTTCTCCGGTTAAGGATGCTCCTAATCTCATCTTTGCGGAGATTATTTATTTGATCAATGTATGTTTACTTCGAGTACCCTCTTCCTACCGTATCATCTACGTTCACTTTATAAATATCTAGAATATTTCAACAATACATTGTCATATTTGTTTAAGCAATGAAAATAGCTAATATTTCTTCTTCTAGAAAGATATGTGGCAACTCCTAGCCTGTTAGAACCATAAATCTCAACTTTACCAGACCTCAAGCCACGTAAACAGGCCAAACAAAACATCACCTGCCTACGTATGCACGAAATATAGCTCACGCAAAAAAATGTACAGTCAAGTCACCATATTTACGGACATCTGGCGATAAACTGGTATAAACACGGTACGCTGCATTTCGCTTGGCTGGCATTACACGGCCACATACGGACTCTGCTAATGGCCGGGAATTGTGCGTGTTTCATGAATTTGCATGTCGTTAAAAATTCACACTTGGAAATTTATTTTATTTGTACAGCAAAACGAGAATTACGCGTCATTGGGCGCGCATTTCATTTTTTTCTCATTGTAAGCGTTATATAAATGATTTTAAAGTACTAATTTGTTTACAAAATGCTGGTGTTACCCACGGGTGGGATTTGCAAAGGTTATTATTTGTAACTACCATATGAATAACTCTCGCTTACGGTATTTTAAAACTAATAACCACCAGGATAAGAACGCATTTAATTTTAAACCCTTAACATTGTACCGATAGTTAATAATATTTTATCTCATAATTTTTAATATCATAATCTATATTAGTTAAATCAGAATACGTCTGCACTCTATAGTCCGGTTTGACGACAGAAATGAAGAAACAACATAACGTATCTAAACGAAATCGCATCCTGACGACTTACCAACTAGTAAACACTTTAAGAACATTCCCAAACATCGAGCGACACGTGTTGCACATAAATTGTTGCCTAGCAAGAGTTCATTTAACGTATTTGAGTATATATTCTACATCCTTACATATAAACAAAGTCTTCCTTCTTGTCTGTACGCGATAAACTCAAGAACTACCGAACTGAAATCGATGAAATTTATGGAGACAATTGATGAGACCCTCGGGAGAATATAGGCTACTTTTGATCCCGGGAGAATGTATACCGTGACATTTATTTTGTAAAAAGTTTTTTACGCAAGCGAAGTCGCGAACAAAAGCTATATCACAATCGTAGATCTACTCGTAAATTTGTTTTTGACGCTTCGTACTGACTTTTGCAGTGTAAAGAGAATTAGCTTGAAGCAGGCTCGTAGCCCTCCCAAAAGATGTTTGTATCTAATTAGAAAACTCGATGCTGGTATCACATGTTGAAAATAAACAAGATCTAAAGAAAGTTTGTTCCTTCGAGTACTACAAGCGACAAGTTGAAGAAGGAAAAACATGGAACAAAATACGGTGCTATAAGAAAAATAGCTTCTATAAATATAAACGTTTTAAATATTGCGAAAAAAATATAAAACACGAGTGAACAATAAAAACTATCAAAAGACTTTAGTAAGTTTTTGAACCAAAACGTAATTCAGTCTAACCAATAATAAAATTAACCAAAAAGAAACTTATTCATTAATATTATAAACTGCACATACAATGGTCCTAGTTCCAAATGACCTGCCATGCCAGCACCATATATTTAAAAATCTGATTAAAAAATTCCATTATTCCCATGGGAACAAATTACCAGAAAAAATACCGTATGTATTAAACCGGGACATGGTCTACCCAAGTGCCAAATTTCATCCAAATCCCTTTAGCCATTTTTGCGTTTACTTCTAACAAACATAGACATATTTTCACAAACATTCACATTTATAATATCAGTAAGATAGTAATAGTAACATAAGATAAACAGTGAAGATAAAATCAAGTACTCCACTTACTCATTTACTGCACTATGCAATTTCTAAATAAACCAACGTGAACACAAACATCTAATCAAATTTTATGAGACATAGACTGAAAATTGCATCGCAATAAATTCACGGTGGTGGAAATATTCCGGGATGAAATATCCCGGCATCTGTCGACATCAATCCCGGCAGTCGCGATGACACGCCGCGTCCCTAGCGTAAATACGAATTTACGTTTTTTATGTCATGAACTGAACGATTGAGCATTTCAATCATATCGATAAAATCTATAATAAAACTGCAGTGTGTATCATGTTTTATATTTTTTAAATCACCGATCTGTATCCTTATTTGTACGCCATTAAGGTGGAGAATGGGACGAAATGAAATTGTTTCTTAACACTCTTTTGAAGACCTCTGGCTGACATCGGTCAGCTAATGCAGCATAATGGGACCGTTACTATCGTAGGCCTAGGTTGTGCAGTGCATGAGCCCCTAAGCCAGGGGGCCCCTGGACTTAGCTTAGAAACTTTTGTTTAGGTCACCCTACTGTGAGAATTAGCATCTTACCTACCAAAAAGTACACACACTAGGGCACGGGAGGGCATTATTTTTTCGTTTGTTTTGCACCAGAGCCCTTGATTACCTAGATACGCTACTGAATTGGATAAAAACAAAATTTCTTCCAAGATACCTTCTAATAATAAAACTACGAAATTCAAGGAAAACCTTAACTTTATGACGCCTAACTTGTGATTTCAGGCACGTTAAATGAAGGTAAATAAAAATCAGGTATATATTAGTTTCAACACATTTAGTTATGATCTTAAATATATATTTTTATATTATCCCAAAAGAAAAGAGAATTAGTAACCCCAGAGAAATAATAAATTTCTTTTTGACGATAATGAGCTTAAGAATATTAAGTACTTTTGATCGTCAAACTTAACTTTTTTACCCGTGCCGTCGAGCGTCAACCAAAAGACATTTCCTTATAATTTTTCCTCATTATTAGACAATATATCGCATTTACGTAGGTATGCGTCAATAGCTCTACATACTAAAGTAATAAAGCTTATGAATATATCTATACAATGACGTACCGATAGAATAAACTCATGCAGCGATTGTTGCCATATTTGTTATTATATTAATTGATGTTATGTCGTATTTCACTGAACAGAAATTATAACTACTACATTGACAAACCAGACCAATATAGAAATGTATGTCACATAATGATTTACTTTGTTTATTTACTGCTGCTATTGCGAGAAATACCAAGAAATATTATGTGTAAACTGCGCTAGGTAAAGGCCCAATAAGTACGATTAATTTTGTCAAGCTTATTTTCCGTCTCTTGATGTGATATTCTAAGCATCTAGCGCTATACTGCCGTGCTAAGCTCAAAAGCGGTATCTCAAAAAAATCTTAATTTTTATGTCGTCAGATAGCTTAAAGAAATACCCATCTAATGAACTTACCTAAATAACGAAATCTTGTTAAGAACTTGTCAAAAAAACCTTAAAAGAGTTTCTTTATCTCAGTTTCACATACAAAACTACGATTATTTCGAAATAAGGTTTACCTGACATACCGCTATTGCGTTTAGCACGGCAGTATAACAGATACTAATCAAAGTCCAGATGACGGAGGTATGTTTTTTCAAAACAAAGTTAATTAAATTTTGTCTGATCTGAAAATTGAACCTAGAACCACGTATCAAACGACGTAGTATTTAAAATACTTTATTCATAATATAAACGAATATGCAAAAACTCTGAACATATTTTGAATAAATCCAATACTTTTTGCACTAATATACTCACTGAACTGTGAAAACTAACTTTTTGCGTTGCAAATGCTGAGTGAGTGGGTTCAATTCGAAATCGTTGACTTACTTTCCATCGTGAAATTAAATAAACTGATGTTGATATTATTGCCAGCCAGCTGTCCACAATGTGGTTTCATTTAATATAACGTCATTCTGTTGAATAATTTGGTTTCATACGAAAATTTGCAACTTTTTTGGTAGTGTGAATTACGTATAAGTAACCAGGCTTTTGCTCGCTTTTCCTTCGCGATAAAGATAGCGGCGATAGCCTAGTATAGCGGCGATAGCCTAGTTGGGTGTAGAACGGACTGCCGAGACGAATGTCCGCAGGTTCAAATCCCAAGGGCACACACCTCTGACTTTTCTAAAAATCATGTGTGTATTCTTTGTGAATTTATCGTTCGCTTTAACGGTGAAGGAAAACATCGTGAGGAAACCTGCACATCTGAGAAGTTCTCTATAGGAATTTCGAGGGTGTGTGAAGTCTACCAATCCGCACTAGGCCAGCGTGGTGGACTAAGGCCTAATCCCTCTCAGTAGTAGAGGAGGCCCGTGCTCAGCAGTGGGCAAGTATATAATACAGAGCTGATATTATTATTATTAAAGATTTTCCGATATAAAAGTTCCACTTTATATCTTTCCGGAATTAAAGGGAGCCTATATTTTAAGTCAGACTTCTAGCAATACATTGTCGAAAACTATATTTAATTCCATGTGGTAGTTTTTGCGCGACGCGTATACAAACATACAGAAAGACTAAAGTTCTATAAACTGCTGTTTTGGCTTCTGTTGCTCTAATAAAAAAACCTTATATTCATTTTTCTTCAATATTTATAATTTATAGACATCGGCCTGTTACAATTTTATAATGTAAAGATTAATGCAGTATTTTTATTCATAAATGCGAGTACAGATAAAAGCTTTTACATGGTCACCGATAACTATTCCGGTACATGTGTGTATCCGTTTACATACTCATTAATCAACCTTCCTGTTTCATTTGCACCCCGAGACGTACCTTCCAATGTCTATAAGGAAAAATAATGGCGTAAATCCCCGCAAGGAGCAACGTGAGATAAATAATAATACCCCGTGAATCATTATTAGAATCCCATTACAATAACCTTATAAGGCATCATTCAATCCTCGTTATATTCAATCAGAGCATTGTGGAATGAATGAATGCATACTACTAGCCGAATTTTGGCCACACAGGCCAATCTCAACTAAGATCAGCCAGGTACGCAGATATTATAGTGCACAAGTGTGTGTGCGCAAGACACAAGTGCACTCGCAGTTCCTTACTTTTATAGTCCGCTGAGACGACAATTCCGACATGACTGGAAAGAGATCAGGCGCAGGAGCAACGGCTTTTTGTGCTTTCCATGGCGCGGGGGTATCTGACTTTTCGAAAGTTAAGTGTGCTTTCTTTGTAAATTGTCGCTTGCTTAACGGTGAAGGAAAACATCGTGAGGAAACCTGCATATCTAAGAAGTTCTCTATAATAATTTCAAAGGTGTGTGAAGTATACCAATCCGCACTAGGCCGGTGTGGTGGACTCAGGCCTAATCTCTCTTAGTAGTAGAGAAGGTCCGTGTCCAGCAGTGGGACAGTATGTAATACAGGGCTGATATTATTATATTAAATTATTATTAAAAGGAAGAAGAATAAATAAGTTGTTCAGATCAAAAAAATCCATTTAATCGCAGCTGTATTTCCTAAGTGTGTTTATATAAAAACATTTTAGTTTACCATAAACAAGAAAACAATTATAATGGAAAACTGAATAAACAATTGTTATCAAATTTAACATTCTACATCAACAATAATAAATCACCTCCTACCCACGTCTCAACTCGCATATATCTAGAAAGGAAAATGTTACCTACCTGTATGATAATATGGCTTGTTAACAGTGAAAGAATGGGTTATTTGCCTATATTTGATTTTGTGATTTTTTTCATATGTAACAGTACAAAAGTAATACAAAAGAAATGTTTCTGTGAAAACAGAATTAAAATTAGATAAGAAAACAAGCAGTAATACAAATTTCAAATATTGCTACGTGCAAGAGTACAAGCGGAGTAGGGATATCGCTCCACCTCTTTCTTTCACACGCATTGTACTGCACGATGACGTCACATGCAAGTACTTCGTCCCTTTTCTGTTTTTGACACTCACCTCTAGTATCTAATTTCAATGGCTTATAACTTGTGGATTATTCACCAGATTTCAATGATTTCTTCTGTTTAGAATTTATACAACGTCTATATTTTATTAAAGTTATAGTATTGTATATAAAAAAGTCAAATACCCTAACACCATTTTAGAAATCAGCATATTCGAATAAATAAAACCTTCAACTTCACATGTGTAACCCATTTAACAAAATCATATTTACAAAATCTATTATAAAATTTAATTAACGATTCATTTGCGCATCGACAATGGACGCATATTTAACTATCAACTGGATCTAATAAATGTCTGTTTAGTAACTAAATCAATGCCCATTCAAATAATGGATTATAATTTGTAGTTCGGAAACAATGGTTATTAGTATCGATTTAGGCGTGAATCGATTGAATGACTTTCAATCATTCGAATATTCATTTGAAACATTATTTACAAGTGCACTTGTACTATATTACTTCCGTGTAGAAACATGAGTAATAATATGCTTAATTGTTTTTTTCAATTGATTTGATTTAGCACACAATTCGACAAACCGCCATTTTCAAAAAACGATCGCAATCGCTTTTTCCGTCTATCTCAAAAATTGACCAATCGGAACAAAGATTTATTGACACGCTTACAAATGAATCATTTTGAATGGTTAATTCTTAGAATCGTATTGAAGATTTATTAAAAACGAATGTAAGTCGTAAATTATTTTAATCTAATCCACGGACTGTCCCCATCAGAACCACGAATCTCTTATCATAAATACTAAGTGTAAAGTGTTAAACACAACTGGCTGAATCATTTTCGATGAAATTTAGTATATTATATTATAGTTATAGGCCGCTTTTCATTCTGTAGTGCAGTCATACTTTTATCCCGCGAAAGGACATTCAACCGGAACCGCGAAATAATTATTAACCCTGTGTTGGCAAGTTCCCAATACACAACGCTTTTCCAACAAAGATGAGATCCGCTATCAGTAGTGGCACAAAGTGTGATTGCAAGTACGTAATTTACGACACCGTGTTAATAAGGGATTAAGTTTGAAATGTGTCAGTCCTAATTTGGCTTTACACCGCGTGACATACAGGGCCCTTATTCTGTATGATAGTGTAAACGCGTTACGCGGCCGTGTCATGTTATCTTCGAGAAATGTGCGTGGAATGGTATTCTGTAAGCCAAATTTCTATAGTCCTAAACATGATGCGTTGTGTTACGTGCTTGTTACGCACTGTTGAAATAACGTGCGGGATAGAGAATAAGGTCCCTGAGATAGTTGGTTATGGCGCGTTAACAAAACTTTTGGAAACTATATATTCGAAATTTATAATACATGTCATGAAAAACAATTACGCATGATATTTCTTCAATATGTTATCTTTGCTTTGGTTGTTTCATTTTTTAATTGCTTCATTCATTTCATATGCCACTAAAATTGTCGATTCCATGCATCTTCTCCTAAAGTAAACATCATTTTAATTTGCAGAAAACACTTTTGATAGATAATTTAATAAGCAAAATTTTGGTAGCTAACCATTTCCAAACAACATAAAATTGTTTTTATTTATAAAATATTCGTAAATCTTCCATACATTTATGGCGCAACTCGAGCGCCATAAATGTATGGAAGTGATGGTCAAGGCCACTTGCCCGAGAGAAGGCCCTAAGCCTTTGAAGTGTCAGTTATGATGATTTGATGCGATTGTATATAGTATTGTGCGCATTATAATCGAAGCACCTGCTGAAAACCTAGTCAAGAGATAAACAAGTTAATATATCAATAAGAAATAATTTGGTTTTTTATTAGTCATTTTAGAATCGGAAAAACTCTCTGCAATATTAAAACGCAATACAACGGTAATATACAATGTTGCTTGGCGGCAAAAATACACATAGCGCTGATACCTACTCACTCATACTGTCTTATACGAGAGACCTACCACGTACCCAAGAGCACGTACCTCTTTTCCAAAGTTATGTGTGAATTCTTTGTAAATTATCGCTTGCTTTAACGGAGAAGAGACAACATCGTGATGAAGCCTGTATACCTGAGAAGTTCTCCATAAGCATTTCGAAGGTGTGTGAAGTCTGCCAATCCGAATATGTCAGGATGGTGACCTAAGGCTTAAATCCTCTCAATAGTAGAAGAGGCCCGTGCCCGGCAGTGGGAACTGTCCCAGTATTATATACTATGTAATACACGGCTGGTATTATTAAATTAATCTAGTATATAAATTACAAATTGTAATAAGCACGATTTTAATCTTCAACAAAGCCCACAGTCTAGTGCATCCTTAATCCGCTTAAGATTTTTTTTTTGCATATAAAAAGCACTCAATTTGAAATGATTTAAAAAGTGTTCCATTAATCTTGGACCGACAGACAAAATCTGTTTAAAGCCAAATTTGATACAGAAAACATTCATTACATTAAAATACTCTAGGTACCTGCATAGGTACAGTCACTCACGTAAATAGCTAAACAAATTCAAACCTTAAAATCGGCTCTTGAGCATAATATTCATACGGGTACTAAAAACTCCGAAAAAGTCAAAGTAAGTTAACAGTACCCTTAACCGACGAAAATACATACATAAGAACTATGAATACTGAAAAGGCGAGAGATGTTTGTAGATCGTAGCATGTGGTATTCCATAGTCTATGTCTATCCCTACGAAATGAGGACCTAACTTGTTATGTATGTATACATAAGAAGCATAAACTTTCAATTCAAACTAAAAAGTTTTAACACTAAATTTAAAATCAGAATATAACCGGTACAAATAGTAAAAAATTCATAGCATGGACGATTTCATGTTCTAATTTTAAAAATCGTTCGCAGTATAAGCACGTAGTGAAGAGTCCATCGGAATGGTTCGCGAGATTTCCACGATCAAGATAAGGTACGTGGCCGCGTTACGTCATTTGACATCCTTGTGGTTACATATAGACGTTTAAAAGAATCAAAGAAAAAAAATAAAAGAAATAAGATTCCCAGGAGTCCTAAATATATTTTCTTATGTTTACGCGAATGTCAGACACCATGAAGGCTGCAAAGTTTTCGAAACGGCGGAAGAAAATTATCATATAAAAAACCACGATAAAATGTAAAAATTGTTTTATTCTGAATATGGATAAAGTAAATATTTTATTCACCGTTTATAAAAAACAAGATTCACTGAATTGCAGAGCGTTTAATAAATTATGTACCTACATATTTTTTCCATACAACAAACAAATAAAATTTACAAATAAACATCCCTCTAATGCCTCATAAACTAATTTTTGGCTTGCGTTCTGCTGTTTGGCAGGAGAAATATTTGGTACCTCATACTTAATCAAACGGACCTACCATTTAACATCTTAGTAACATAAAAGCGAAAGTTGTCAAATTGTTTGAATGTTTATTAGATATAAACGCAGAAACCGCTGAACGGATTTTGATTAACACAAAGCAATTTTTAACCCAGGTAATTAGAACTTTTATATCGAGATAATTATTTTTACGCAGATAGATACGCGAGCTACACCTAGTATATAATCATGTTTTTTTTCCGTTTATAATATCGATGCATATCATAACGTCGTAGTATCATGATTTAAATCTCCGCCATGATTTACGATAGGCCTAATAGCACTAGATTTGAACTTGTTATCTTGATTGGACATTGACTTCAATTCGACATGGCATAATCTGATCGGATCAGTGACGCGGTAATATACATTTTGACATTGTTATTATGCCCCTATTATAAGAACATGTTATTGTACGAATGCCATAAGCAACCTTCAAATTCGTTGACAATTAATCGATAATGTTATTGTTACACCTTTATTATTATTATTATTATTATCATTAAAATAAACTTGTTGCTAAAGTATACTTTTGGTTTTAAGTCTTTAAATACCTGCATTGTATAAGGTCAGTTGGATATTTGTGCAAAGAAATATTAAGTAGTATATAAATTGAAACTTTTGCAGAGGTAAGTCTGTATCTCACAGTGTTAACTTGAGAAAAAAACATATTATTGCCACGCTTCTATTGTAACGCGAGCCATGCTATTTTACTGATTACAATTTAAATGCGCGCGCGTTTTGCCCGCGGGGTTCACGCGCTCTGATTGGCGGAACGCGCATGTCTCCTCATTAGACGCCAATGGTCGTAAATTCTCGTATTTACCAGAGGTTTGAAGCGACGAGGCTACCCATTACAGCAGTTATTATTTTTGATATAGCATATGAAAAAAATAATATAAGTATTTACCTCTATTATAAAAAAAAATATGGTTATTTATTTCGATCTACCTCTAAGTCATGTCAAACGTTCTCGCGAATATTAAATTATTGAAATACTTTATGTTAAATATAATATTTCGTGATATTATATAATTTATTTTCAATCAAATGTTAACCCAGTTCAATATCTTGTTACAATAAGCCTGAGGCAAGGTGAGAAGCAAAATAGAACGCTTGTTTAGACTTGAACTTGATCATTGAACAAACAAGAGGTTCGAAATTCGAAGTCGATTATCAAGTGTGCGCTACAAACAACATTATTATGTTGAACTAAATTGGAAAACAATCTGAATCTATATAAATAATATTAACAAAGAACATAAATAATACAAAGATATAATATTCCATTGGTATTCTATTAAAATGTAACTCTGTAGAAAGAGACAAAGCGATTTATTGGCAATACCTGTTTCTTTTATATATATAAATATTTGTGTAGTGTAAAAATTGATGTCTGTACTACATACACACACTCACACTTTTTATCCCCGAAGCTGTAGGCAGAGGCGCATCTAATGCACCCACTTTCCACCAACCGTTTTCCATCCCGTGATTTATATTTTAACTTCGCAAAACGATTCGCGCTAGTAATAGGTAATTTATTAAACATACCTTCGCCCGAAACAGACCTTTGGCTGTTATTCTTTGACCCTTTGGATACAGACTCAACTCCAGCAAATTCCAAACATAATAAATAATTATGTTAATATTTTCATAATAATTTAGATACAAAGTACGATAAGAAGATAAACGGATGTAACACAACGAATATCAATGAAATAGAGATGTTATCATTGAACAAATAAATTAACTTTGACAAAGATTAAGTGGATAGTCTTCCTATACGAAACACTATGGTCAGTCACGTTCAATAGACGTTGACGTAAGCCGTAACACTACATGCATAAATTGGAATGGATTCCAATATAAAAAATGCCAATTATTTTTATAAATGGTAATCTATACTTATAAATGCGAAAGCATTGGTGACCGTTATGGTTTTACAACTGAACCAGTGAACAGATTTCAATGAATATGGTATGAAGATAATTTGAGACTTGAAAATATATAGGCTACTATTCATCTCGCGAAAAATATATCGGGATTTTAATGCGGAAGAAATTTGTACACACGGGCGGCACCTCGAGCAAAAGCTAATTATGAATTATGCTAACGATGAATCATAACCCCCTCTGCTCGATAACCTATTATATAAAGTAATCTAATAACAAAGTATGCCGGCTATTACGTCCCTGGTGGAGAAAAATCTAAAGCATCTTGGTATCCGCTAAAACGGACATCTCGAGAAGTTTATTATTAAGATATGACTACTATAATCCTAGGTCCCTTCGCAATAACGTGAAGAAGCATCTTAGTAGGCCGGCATGAATGTGTCGAATGGCAAGAGATAGCCGTCTGTTACCATTCGATTCTTTATTTGAACAGCATCACGCTTACCATCAGGTGCAGTGCAGTCGTATCAAGAATTAAAAAAATTACAATCAACCCCAAGATGCGGGAATAAAAATCCGCGCAAATGATCATTCACAAAACATACACACGCGTTTCCATTATGACCAAAAGCACCCCAGGCTAAATATTGGCGTATTGCAATCCAAACTAGCATAACAGATATATTCATTCAGGCATTTCATGAGGTGCGCTTATGCGGCCAATCAGACGAACCGCGGCAACCGCATATTATTTAATGACGGTCATGGTTATCATTATCAGGCATTAAAATAAGTGGCAATTTGTAATGATAGGTATTTGGGTATCTCTAATGGTCAATCCGATTTAGTTTTGTCGATCAAATAGTTATTGCAGTTGCAGTAAACACAATATTCAGCGAATTAATTTAATGTTCCACTGTTAGGTACATTAATCTGCATAAATTTTAGGTATACGATTTTTTTATAAGAGCAAGGCAAAGTGGTCTCACTGCCCTTGATAGTGAGTGGAGTCCAATAGAATGTCGACTGACAAGATATAGTTTCCCCGCAACAGTCGAGGCTTTTATGTCGATCTGTTGGAACCGGATATACACAGTTTGATCCCGACACACCTTCGTGGGCCCCTATGACGGGTTTTAACACCTTGTGTACGTTGGAGCGGATATAATTTATCCTACCACTAGCATAAAGTTTGTAACCTAAAAACATACTAACATTGCTTTCGCGAAATGATAACAATTTAGTTCTATCTGATTCGCGCCGTTTTGTTAATACACGACAACGAAACATTTCATTTCAAAATACCTGTACAGTCAGCCATTCCTCCTTGTCAATATCAAATTAACACGACTAAGTTACTCCGTACAAATTACAGCACTAATTGAATTGTAAAGCCAGAAAGCAATATACATCACTTAATCATATCAGCGACGTACAGACAAATGTAATATTAATTAGCATTCAAACACACCAACGTTTATTTTGAAATGAAATATCTTCACAGTTACGTGCAGTATAATCTACATCTTCATGTTATACAGAGCCATTTTGATATTGCGTTAATAAATGAAACCACATACTTGTCCTCTTGAAAAGAACATTTTAAAATAAGTAAAGAAAACATTTAAGTTTCAAAATTGACAAAATCGGTTTAGTAGTTCCCGAGATTAGCGTGTTGAAACAAACAAACTCTTCAGCTTTATATATTAGTATAGATATGCCGATCCATTGCCACGTGAAAGGACGAGCCAAAATTCAAATTTCGTAAATAAGTATTATGACTTAAACTTACACAGAAAGTAGAACGAAAAATCTAACATGTTACAGAAAAAATAAAACACCAAATTAAAGGAAATGGAGAGAGCTAACATCGATATCACGGCAAGGAACAAACACAGTGCAGGAATTTCGGCGATATTGGGTCAAAATCGGCCAAAGCAAATTACGACGGGCCAGCGCAACGGGCTCGGTAAACGTTTGCCTTTCTCTGCTATAAAGCTGGCAGAACAAACTTCCACAAACAGTCCCGTGTCAGTTTCGACTCCTTGCTACCTTAGCCTGGATCTAGTGTTGACCTAAATCCTCTAACGGCCGATTCCAACAAACTAACCCAACAGGTTAATTAGTACCTACGAGTTAATGGAAACAATAATCCCACCAAAATAAGTCACCTGCAAGTATGTCAAACAAAGTTTACTCTGACTGGCCCATAACCTAAAAAGATCGCTGGAAGTCAAAATTTGCCGGCTTCTTGGAAACACTTGTACGATAACACGATTCAAAATACTCGCACAAACCGTATTACTTATAAAATTTCGCAAAGCTATGCTTAGTTAAAACACAAATTTACTCGATCAGCTGTAAGTCAAAACCCGCCATCTTGCCTTAATAAGGTTTAAACTAGGAACCGGTAATGTTTTTGACATCTATTTAAGCAATTCTTAAGCACCTCTTAACGCTAAAACAAGTTTATAAAGAAGACTGAAAATGTACATTTATATGTGTAATGTATGGTTAATAATTTGATTGACACCTTCAATATTGCTAAACCTGATTGAAATTGACTTAATGTTAAGCAATTAAAAACAATGACGAGTAACTTTCAAAATGTTATTGAACTGAATTTCTTTATAATTATTTCAAAATGACTACCGATGCCAATACCGTCACTAAACCTATAATAAAAAAAGAAAAATTTAAAAACATATTAATTACATTCAGCACGACAAGCGAAACCGATACGCTTGATAATATTTATAAGTTCATGCTTTTTCTTAGAATTTGGCATTCATTTTAAACAAAGCATTACATAATTAATGAACGCAATTTGTAAATGGTAATTCTGACGATTATAAAGTTAATGAAATATTCAACATATCGTATGGAAACGTACAACCGGTTCCTGTATCTGAACGAATAACGAACAATCTGAAACTGCACGACGCAATAAAGATAGGTGAAGCAATAACACGAAAGAGGCGGTTTTAATTCTTTTATAAAGGCTCGATGAAATGTACTCGCATGTGATCGCATCAGCAATAAACCTACTTATTCTCTGTATGACTTTGTGAAAAACATGTAAACACCAAACTGGTTAACATTTATTGATAAACAAACAATAACATTATGTCATACCCCGAACCACGTCCCTATAATAATGTTATTATCATTACGTGATACAGTTAAACTTTCGTAACATCTTTATGTCATCAAGTAATGTGATAAGTTTTATTTCAAACCCATTAAAAATCGATGTAGTTTAGCTTAGCATCACTGCATTTTCAAATATTCACTACCTGAATGCAAAGCGCTATTCATCCATCACTCTATAAACACTAGAAGCTATACGTATTTCACTGTCAGTAAAACTTGTTCACCATAACAGTCATATTTTGAAGGACACAAGAAGCCACTATGTCAACCGTGTCGAATTCTTGGTCTAACATCAATCAGTTATCTACATAGTCCAATTTGTTAAAATTTCTAATTATATATTTATAATTTTTATTTAATTTATTATTTTTAATTTTGTTTTTTATATTCGAACCCTGCTGTAGACTTCGTTATTAACCTACAAACAAATTGAGATAAACACAATTTACGTAAACAACGAATGTGTCACTGTAAGATCTATTCAGTAAACATAATTTTACACAAATGACTCATTGTTTATGCGTCAATAATACATCCCACAAAGACGCACTTACAGTTTCATGCCGTAACGGGTAATTTCTTGCGCATAGATGCGCGCGCAAGTTTTCCTGATAATTATAGTATAAAAGACACGGATTTCAGCTAACACCACAATTCGTCACCAGCTAGCCAGCAATAAACACCACATTATTTATATTGAAGATGTCTTCATTAAATATGTGCGTGTTCGTGCTGTGCTTCATCCTGCTCGCTGTTACAGAAGGTCGTGTTATTAGGACCAAAGAGTTCCCGTTACCAGCCGAGGGCATCACCATGGAGTTCTTAGTGAAGGATAAATCAGATATGGCTCATCCTTTATCAACATTGAAGATTGATATCGACCACCTAGTGAAGAAAATTACGGTGACCCAATCAGTAAACTTTCCGAAAGAACAAGATTTTAAACGAAGAACTCATCCGATTGTGACATTGGAGGATCGTTTCGGAGTTAAAGATGGCAAATGTCCTTCTGGACGTGTACGAAGGTTGGGAATTTGCGTTCCTGATGACGACTACTAAATTATACTTGATAATCGAACGTGTTTAATCGACAATAGCCGCTGTAAAGTTAAGTGTACACTAGTGTTGTGATTAGAGCAATACCTTAAATCATGTGTCTTTAAGATCTACAATCCTCGAGTGCCTTCAATCCATAAGTCGATGTTGAGCCGTAAGTTCTGGTTGAATACTTATTGTTTAAAAGGTCAGCAAAATACTAGCTTTATAAAAACAACTTATGGAAATAAATAATGAGTATACAAATACGTTTGATAATCATTTGTAATCTGAATTACTATAAGAACATCCATAATGTTTTTTGAATAATTAAAAATATGCATTTCATAAATACCTTGTATATTATAAACCTTATTACACTAATGGACAGTTATAACATACCACTTTCCGGCTCAAACGTAACAAATAAACACTATCTCATCTGAAATGCAGAAACAATTTGTTGAATTAATAATTTATTCCTAACATCTGCATTCTGCAAACGATTCCGTCTGCTGCAAACTCTTTATCCTGCTGGAACGTGGAATAAAATAGCACTTGAACAAATTTTATGAAGCTAAAAGAATGTATAATGAAACAGGTTATAGTAAAAAGTATATATGCTCGAAGCTTTCTTGTGTTATCGATTTGACGTATGAATCCAATGATTGTATTTTTCTAAATTCAATTTAAAATTTACTTTTGTCCTTTTTATTAATAACGTTATTAATAATGGTTATTGTATTTATCTTAACATTCTTAACAATGCTTCCAAGTCTATTACGTGGGACGGAAAAATCACATGTTTGCCGAATTTCACCATTCGAATCAGAAACTTCTTATTTTCAAACCAGATATGACTTAACTAACAACAAAATGATTCATCAGAATCCCATCTAAAATATACCTAACTCGACATAAAAAAAGACTATACTCTTAATTCAAAGCCTGAATGAAGAAGACATTTACAATGTTCATGGAAATAGGACCCTAGTGACAATATTCACCTAAAATTAGATCCTAGTGTGAAATGTCAATCTATTCAATTCTGCTTCTCGATACAGAAACTGAAAGTTATTCATTACACAACCCCACCTTTCCCCTTCCAATGGAACCGTCAAAGCTATTCAATAACATTGTATCTCAAGTTTGTTTTGTCAACTCACTCAATTAGGCGTGAGTTTGTCGCGAAGTAACAGCGTTCAGTGCCAACTCAGTTGTTTTTTTTATAAACGGCACAAACTTTACGCAAATCTGTGAGGTGCTTGGAAAAGCTATTGGAAAATACAAGCGCCCCTACAAAGTTATCTGAAAAGTTTTTGTATGGCGAAACTTTTAATTATTGATTTGACGACTAGCCAGTTAGCGTTGGACGTTGGAAATGAAAACTTTGAAATTAAAAGTTATGCATGTGTAAGAGGGTCATGGCGATGTAATATGAGAGGGGCTATGGATCATGTATATGAGAGTATTCATAAATTAAGAACGTATTTAAATATATTTTTTTTTACTTTTAAACTTGAAATACAAAATGTTAAGCTGCCTTTTAAGTGGATAAGTAGGGCGTGCCTCATTACACAAGCATTCGATTCTAGTGGAATAAAAACTGGAACAGAAACTTATGTAAGCACGCGTTTTATTTGTTCATACATTTTTTTACATGTAAATATTCTACTAAAACGTGACGGGGGACTTCGGATCTGAAGTATTTTCAATCATAATCCCTTGGCTGCACTGAACTTTGTGGTTTTGGTTAGCGAAAACTTAGGTTTTTACCCCCTATAATGGGAAACCGCCTTGCGTTCCTAGCTAACCACTAAGGAATCCAACCAGTCAGAACATTTTGACACCGGAACGCGTTTTGTCAGAAGGAGTCACTAGCCTAAATTTTAGGATATATGCAATCGTCATTCTCCAATTAAAAATGTATCCTGTACCGTCGATATTAAAGTTTAAATTTCAAAGAACATTAGCCTTCGCGTGAGCCGAAGTCGTGTACAAGACAGATAAGACCACTACGCTATTACTCTGTAGTCGACTTTCGATGTGAGGTCGATGCAACATACTTTTTCAAGCCCGTCGCATCATTTGGCTTAGGTCTTACCACCGACCGCCTGCATGACGTTAATCCCTTGGGGAGTCTCCAAATACTATACTCTGAAAGAGGTCAACCTGGATTCTAGACCGAATGACATACGTGTTTTAAAATATTGTTCCTTTTTTTTCTAAAATGTAATACTGTTGTTACTTTCGTTTTGTTTTGAGATTATGTGCGATTAACTACTATAATATCTATACAGGTGGATTTAAGCTATTCTTATGATCTTGCTGTGTGTAAAAAATCCAGTGTACTTTTATATTATTAAATAATCTTGTTTATATTTAGACGATATATAAAAATAACGTATAATAGGGTAAATCGCTTGACGCAATAGATGAGAGTCGCCTACATGTTTCGTTTTTTTGCTATGCGCTACAAGTCAATTATATAGAGGGCGGCGGTATATATGGAATGTTCATTTAATTTACTGAAAAGTGGGTTAAGGTTTAACAATTTACTATCTATTTTTTTTAAAATCCTCATGACAACCTATCAATAGGAAAGGAGTAAATCATTACATGCTACTTGTTTTGGAAATCGAGATTTCAAAAACAATACACTAACGACCATAAATTTTTAAACTAAAAAAGTAAACAATGCTATATTACTTTGTTCTAATCCCAATCAATTGTGAATGCTCCGACGTAACCACAAGTTGTCGGTTACCACATAACTTCTAGTTTATACTGTACTATTGACCGTATTGCTACGTATAGTAAGATTGATTTTAATTTGACGAATAATATATGAGGAAGCAGTACCGTTGATATATCTCGCCTAGCTATTATAAACTAAATACTGTTGACAACCGTGCTTCCGTTGTGATATACTCGATAATTCGATGATTAACATATATATTTGTACATAAACAATATTTATTTTATAATATAAATTCTAACACAAAAAGATTAAACAAAATCTGGTAATAAATCATAAAAATTATAATAACTTCAGAAGAAAGAGTGAGTGTCAAAAAATTAGAGAAGAGGCGCAATACGCGCACGTGACGTCATCGAGTTTCGATACGTGCGAAAGAACGAAACGAATATATCCACTGCGCGCACTTCAGTACATTGCAATATTTGAAATATTGTTTACTCTTTAATTCCTTAACCAGTTTTAATCCGGTTTTCACAAAAGGGCTTCTTTTTAATTACTGTTTACTGTAACAAGAGTAATGTACATAACCAAACATAAGAAAATAAGTTTTAATCCGGTTTTCACAAAAGGGCTTCTTTTTAATTATTATTTACTGTATCATACAATAACGTACATAATCAAACATAAGAAAATACCTTACTCAAGTCACTGTGATATAACAGTATAATGATCTCTAAGATCAGTCTAAAGATGTCCACGGCAAAAGATTTTTAGACTGACCTTCCTTGTTTCCTGCAACGTACTGATAGTTTTTTTTTATTTTTTTAAGTACAGACCCCGCAGTCCACACCGATGAATACCTGCGAACGGTATACTGGTTCTACCCAGCTTAGCGACTGCAGGGCCCTGGAGGAAGAGAGGAGAAATAGGGGGGAAGGGAAGGGAGGAAGTATTAGGATGGGTAGAGTGTAGTGGAGAGGAAATGTTCGCGAGTCCCTCATAGGCTTCAATGTGTCCAACCAAGAGGTATACACACTGCACTGTGTGCCTAGGGCAGTGACAAATGTCCCCCGAGCATGGGCATGCATTCGTTGTGGACACCGAGCGCACAAGAATTACCTCGGGGAGGACGTACTGGCAGTTTGACGTCGAACAGCGCTTAATAATATCAGCCCTGTATTACATACTTGCCCACTGCTGAGCACGGGCCTCCTCTACTACTGAGAGGGATTAGGCCTTAGTGCACCACGCTGGTCTAGTGCGGATTGGTAGACTTCACACGCTTTCGAAATTCCTATAGAGAACTTCTCAGATGTGCAGGTTTCCTCACGATGTTTTCCTTCACTGTTAAAGCGAACGATAAATTTACAAAGAATACACACATGATTTTAGAAAAGTCAGAGGTGCGTGCCCGAACCGCGCTTGCCGGAACTTTAAAGACAGAAGGATCATTATACAATTTTATATTATAATAACTAATTGGCCTTGAAACAACAATAAATCATTTCTATCAATAGTTTCCAATAGCAAACCCTATTTGCTTTGAAAGGCGGTCACAGCTGCCGTCTGGAAAGTTTATAGATGTAAAATGATATTGAAATCAATCTGCCTTTTATGTATCGAATATTCAATTTGGGTAAACTCGTACAGTCGCTAATTTATAAAATGGTTTGACACGAGAAAAAACATCATCTATGGGCAAAATTTAAATGATATTCTCGATTTAATATAATATACTAGTTGGCTAGGATTGGAATTTTTGTTCTCAGTGTTACAATGTGCCTGCCTCCTACAACACAAGTGTGTACACAAATTACGCCCTTGTCGTGTTAGAAATAAAAGCGTTAGTATACTTATATTATCATACGAAGGTACTTTACCAGCGATATATCTCCAATGTTTGAAATTGAAACAAAACCAAAAATTCCAAACGATCTAAAAGCGCTTCAAAACATATTTTAATGTCCTATGTTCAACGCTTAAGCATTTCGATGGCCCAGTGAGTTGGAATTAAATGCTATCTAACACAAAATACGAACGTTGGACACTCGACAGTAACATATTAGCATCGCTCGGGAGCAGTGGCTCGCAAGCAGCCTGTCGCGCTACTGGCATGGGTCAGGACAGTTCGAAGCTGTTTCGCCGCTATTTCACTTTTTCCTAGAATTTGCTTTGTTATTTATACCAATCTTCTTGTCATTCAATTGAAAATAAAACATCTAGCAGCATTTTTCCGAGAAATTGCTACCGCGTGGAAATCGCTAGCAAAATCTGATTTATAATAGTTTTGTATAATGTTTTTATTATACCCTGTAAGTTACGTACTGTCTCTAAGGCTTCTCACAATACTCATAAGTATCGTTCATAAGAATCGATCAGATATTTATTTTTTATTAAAAATTACAAGTCATCTTCATTGTTCTTTTATCATCTCAAGCGAATTGCAAACCTTTAAGAACTTTATTACCTTTTGTTCTTGCGTCATTCTTTACAACTCCATGACTCGTTAAAATGTTGCAAAATAATTAATAAAAAAATAAACTCTTATAGTCATAAGAAAAGCAATGCTTTGTCATACAATTACATTGTAGTTATCAGTAATTAATACGCCTTGTTGAAGTATACACACTCTACAATAAATGTACACAAAAATCAACTTTATACGTACATATATAAAGTTTTGTTTTGTTATAAGGGCGATTGGAAAGGGTACTCTGCCTCAATGACTCAAGGTAAATGTTGCATGAATATGGAAGTGGTATGATATCAGAAGTGCGGAACGATCTTACTGTTATGATATCAACTGTATGACAAAAAATTTAAGCTGAGAACACAGGAATCCGTTGCCAATTTTGGTTCAAGCTATTTTGTTGATACCTATAATAAAAAAGTATTTTTTTAAAAATGTACTTAAACCTTGTGATCAGACTATACTTGAATGTACTATAAGAAGTGAAGATGTATATCAACAAACATATCTATTCTATAATCAAACTTAATATAAAAGATGTAGGTATTTATAATAAAAAATAACAAGTCAATAACAATTTAAAAACTACATTAACATACACTTCACATTGCAAATGTAACGTAAAACAATACACGAGTCAAACAATCCACGTGCAAATTATTTTCACACGTTTGTAAATAAACATGTTTATTTTCAGCTCTGACGACACATATTGCAGACATGATTTAAAACAAACACAGTTGCTTTCTCGTAGTTGTCAAAGAAAACCAGCAGTTTCACCAACAAAGCTTAACAAGGCATTATATAAGGCAAGTCCAACTGCAAAGTCTACAGAGACGAAACGGAAGCGAATGACAAGAGTGCCTCGAAATAAGAATAAAGGAACTTAGTAAAGAATCACACCACGACTCTAGACTAATCGAAACAGACTAATCTAAATTATATAAAAGTCAAATGTTTGTTTCTTTGAACTTTAGATGCGCTAAAGTCTCGAATTACTTTACCAAAAGACAGCTTAAACTTTAAGGAGGAAGGTACATTTTGTCTCTGAAATAGACTTCGAAGCGAAGCCTCCAGTGAATGTTAGTACAACACATCGGTCAAGGGTATTAACAATGTCAGTACATTAACGTTTTGCGTACAACTGCAATGCGAATGACTCAGTGATCTCACACGTTTGTTTACCCATTAACAATACATAGTTCGAATGCCGCGACGTAATGTGATGCAAACGACCTGTGTTTTTATATATAGGTAGCTAACGGTTTCAGCGCAATACTATCCTGGACTTAAAGTAAATAATTAATTATAACCTACAATACAATAAAGTAATATGACGTCATAAAATTTTATAGAAGGCCGTAAATGATTTACTGTAGTAAGAAGCTTAAAAGTAAAACGTCTCGATCGTAATAGATCTATTTTTATATATAAAATCGTTTGGTGGTACTGTTATTTTTAAAATAAAATAGTTTTAATCTACAAAGGAATTTTAAACTTGAGCAGTTCTATAAATTCCCTGACCAACTTACTTGCAAAACGTTTTAAAATTAGTCTTAATTAAATTTTATTTTTAATCTCTCGGCTTTGCGAGAAGCCGCTATCCATAATACTCAATAACGCCAACGTAATGTTCTAACAATAGCAGTTGGCCTTAAATGACCCTGCAGCAAATAACAAAACGGTCCATAACATTTCACATAGAAAAAAGGGAACCTCTAAACAATGCCGACCTTCGATATTCCGAAGTAAAGTTTCCGTTAAATGATTCTTCAGCGGGAAGCGGCAATATATCTTCAGTAACTGCTAGACGCAGCTACGTCCATGTAATGGCGTCTTCATGTTTATGTTCTATACAGGAAACTTTTTTTTAGAGTAATATGACGTCATAAAATTTTATAGAAGGCCGTAGTTGATTTACCGCAGTATGGTAAAAGTAAAACGTCCCGATCGAAGTAGATCTATTTTCGTACAATAATTATATATTTTGAGTTACGACTCGGAGGAATACATCTAGTCCTTTGGTAACTGCTAGACGCTGCTATATCCGTATAATGATGTCTTCATGTTTACTTTTTTTTATAGAGTAATATAGACGTCATAAAATTTTATAGAAGGCCGTAGATGATTTACTGCAGTAAGAAGCTTAAAAGTAAAACGTCTCGATTGTAGTAGATCTATTTTTGTACAATAATTATTTAATTTCATTCACAACTTGGAGGGATATTTTAAGCAGTGCCAAAACCTTCATATACCCCGATTCCTACCGGCTTCCCTTTCATAATTTATATAAAATCTTAATCAACTTTGAACGATATGCAGACTGCATTTATGCATATTAGTACCTCTTAAGTCGTGTCAGATTCCCTTTTGGAAAATTACATTCTTCGCTGCTGATATCTAGTTCTTTAGTTACCGCTAGTGGCTCCTACGTCCGTATAATGACGTCTTCATGTTTATGTTCTATACAGGAAACTTTTTTATAGGGCAATATGACGTCATAAAATTTTATAGGAGGCCGCAGATGATCTACCGCAGTGGGAAGTTTAGAAGTAACTAACATTCTATCGGTGATGGATATGTTTTTGTACAAATATTTATTTTCAATTTTGATTAATGATTCAGACGACTGACACTTTTTTTTATGTTACTAGTGGAAGCTACCGCGGTGTATTGTGACTAAACTATTAATTTTGATGTAGTGACAAAATTATGTTCTGTCTTACACAAAAATAATTGATTTATTATAGGACAATATGACGTCATAAAACTTTATAGAATTCCCGTAAATTTAGTTACAGATGAGGAGTCTATAAAAGGATTACGTATTGATTTTGTACATCTATTTATATTTATTTCATGACTAAAAACTGTCGAACGCTCGAATTATTACAAAAGAACATGACATGATCACACTAAAACCTATTTGCAACGCTATAAGCGAACTGACTACCGAATTATTGTCGACGATAGAGTTACGAGGACAGTTAATGTTCAATGCATAATTTATTCCGTACCCGCAAGCCTTTGCGCAGTAATCCAATGGTTTGCACTAGGAAGTAAATTTACATTACATAACTGTCTTAGTTGGTGTTAAGATGACGAACCGTGATCTAGCGAGCAAATAACACAATTTAGATATGCATTTGAGATTTCGTGTGCGTGAGGTCTGGTTTACACTTTAGGCAAATATTAACTGTATGTCGGTCCAGGCGTGTAATATAGTTTGTACAAGCATCGGGTTTCCTCGTTATTCGGTGACAGTGGCGAAACGAAAGTTTCTAAAAGGGAACACAACACCACATTAGGTTCTGTAAATAAATTCGTTCTGCAAGGCGTCCTAATTTTAATTCGATTTTACATAAATTACGAAAGGGAAGCCGACAGGAATCGAGTTGTTAAGACTTCGCCACTGGGTGACACTATTCTCTTACCTCGTGTTTAGCTATAAATGGTCTTTGGATAACTATAAGGGTCTTAAACAAGCTCGTCTTAGTTGCAATTGTTTGGTATTGAGCATTGTTTTGGTAGCATGACGGATTTTACATCTCGACTGCCTCGGTGGCGTAGTTGTACTTCATGCGCGGTATGGTTGCGCTCTGAGGTGCTAGGTTCGAATCACGGGTCGGGCAAGGTGATATTTGGGTTATTCTGCTCATTATCAACCCGGAGTCTGGAATTTGTGCCCCATATGGCGATAGGCTCGCCCACTATCACATCATGGGACGGAACACACTTGGCGAAAAGTAGATGCCCTGGTTGCGCCTCTGCATACTGCTTCGGGGTCAAACGCAAGACGTCACGCTTCTATGGCCTACCAAGCACATGAATGTCGTACCTAATATTAATAAATGTTGATTTTATTTCCAATATTTGACATAGTGATGAACAAACTGATGCGGATATTTACCTGGAACAAAACAATTGAACATTTTATTAATTGCCTACAAGCTCGGGATCCTGTTATACATTTAATTAAATCTGAACCCAAAACACCGACTGCCAGACTCCAAGTTACTGTCAGCTCATTCTGCATACATCGGACCGTCACCGGATAATAAAAAGAAAAAAAAACAATAAAAGAAATATGGTTGTAAAATATAGAGCTACACCTCACTCCGTCCCGTGACCATGAAGGCTGCAAAGTTTTCAAAACGTCAGGCGAAAATCATAATATTAATAAATCGATGTCTTACTTTCACCTAAACATCAGAAATCATATTTTTATTAATGTCAGATAGTAATGGAAAAATACAAATAACTAAATACCTAAAACATGGATTATCTGCCTGTTTACAAAAAACTAACTAATATAACAAATCTAAAACTTTGTGAACATGAGTAGTTATTTGTTACAACATACATAAACAACATAAACGAAAGGACATCCACGCGTTTGAAACAGTAAGAAACCACCAGCAAAACGATAATCTTCCGTAACCGATATTAATAACATGATAATTGATTATTGAAATAAAATAGTTTTTAGGCATTTTATCGCGTTTTTTACATTATATTTTTCTCCCGACATGTCGAAAACTGCACCCTTTGATCACCTACATTCTTTGACTTTTCGGATGACCAACACCTGAGTCCTCTCTGTAACTTGAATGTCTAACATTCGCCTAACATAAGAAATCATTATATTTGATTATACGATTTTAATTAAAATCAATCTGATTTAGTACGGTCTTGCACCAAGCAGCACTACACAAACTCTTACGTTCCAGATTAAAAGGCCTTGTTGCCAGTTTGATTACTAGGCAAAGTTCATCATTTGACAATGTCTCAAGGTGTCTAGTGTAATTAACAGTGCTCTGTAGTTTGAAGTTCTGGATTGTGTTACTGGCATTTACGAGCCGACTTTCAACCCTCACACTCAGCACTACAAATCCTGTAAGGCAGAATCAACATGCATTGTATGACACCGAACGTTAAGCTCGACTAGTTTCAGGGAATACAAATCATTCTTTATCCTATATCTTTATGTAGGAAATATATTGTCTATTTCCATCCATTGCAAAGCGGTAGACATCAGCAGCAAACAGCATTTACGAGCAGTCGAAACTTATATTCAACCCTTATATATACGAGGACGTTATAAGAGATTAGTAATCGTTTAAAAAAAAATTATAATTGTCCCATCCTTACACGGGTCTCTCTAGTTCCGGTGCTCAGCCATGTAATATGTCTGGCTAATAATATAATTGTAATATGCATTAATCACAATAAACAAATAATAATCAATAAGCCTATCATTATTTTATAGTCGTCAGGTTAGAATACTCGCCTTTAGGCTGGTTTTAGTTTTACGCCGACGGCACGCGCACCGTCAGCGCTGATGGCCGAGATATATGGACTTCTAGGAAGCGTTTTTAAATGATGCGTACCTATCAGCGCGCACAGTGGTCAGCGCTGATAGCTACGCGGCCGTACGCGTCGCGCGTCGGCCCCGCGTAGCTGTCGGCGCTGACGATCGCCCGAGCGCCTCTGCTTTCAGTGAGCGTTCTAGCGTCGAGCGGAGCGGACGTCGTCAGCGCGTACAGTCATGGCGAATCGCGAAGTGGATACAAGTCGAGTTATCGATGAGGTACGCCTGAGGAAGAAATTTTGGGATGCATCCGATCCACTCTACAAAAATAAAGATGCAAGAAACAAATCCTGGGAGGATATTGCGGACACATTGTTCGAAAATATTTCAGGAGAAGAAAAACAACAACTTGGTTTGTTTACTTTCTTATTTTATTATCTAAATACCTACACTACTACAGGATAAAGCCTTTTCAAGTTAAAATATACACGAATCTTGCCAGGGCACGCTTCCAATAGGGCTAACAAAATACTCAGCAAAATGTTCTCGCAGAGTGTGTCCAGACCTGTTTGTAGGTACAGCTGGCAGGTCTACCATACCCTCAATTGTAAGTGTGTCTTCTATACGATAACCATCGCGAAGTCTTATAAAGTTATGCAATACGCAGCATGCTTTAACTATATTCTTTGTAACATCAAAACTCACATTAATAGGTGTATGAAACACTCTGAACTTGTTTGACATTATACCAAATGTAGATTCTATGTATCGTCTACTACGGCTCAGTCTATAATTAAATATTTTTTTCTTGTGGGTCATATTGGATCGTGCATATGGCTTTAGAATTTTATTGGATATGCCAAAAGCACCATCACCCACAATTACATGTTCAACTGGAGTATTTGTTCCAGGCAATGGCTTCGGTCTAGGAATATTTAAAGTGTTTTGTTCAAGGCTCCTGTAGAGTGTACTGTTTTGAAATATAGTCGAGTCCGAGCTTTTCCCATATGCTCCAAGGTTTACATATGTAAAACAATAATCTGCATCGCACATAGCCAGCAGAACAATGGAGTAAAAATTTTTATAGTTGTAGAATATTGATCCACCACCGGTTGGATTTACGATTCGGATGTGCTTGCCATCAATAGCTCCAATACAATTTGGAAAGTTGGTCTTTTGTAGAAAACCGTTAGCAATATTTAGCCACATATCAGGTGTATTTGATGGTATGCATTCATTGTGTAGCGTGTTCCATGTTACTTTACACACTTCGTCCACGATCTTACTGATTGTTGCGATTCCCATCCTAAATGAATACTGCAAATCCGTATATGTTCGACCCGTAGCAAGAAATCTGAAAATAAAAAGGTTTTATTATTTCAGGCAAACTAGTCCAACAAAGATGGAAAACAGCCCGTGATGCGTTTTTTAGAACAAAGAACGCAATGAAAAAAACGCCTTCTGGAAGTGCTGCACCAAAATACAAAAAGTACATTTATTATGACGAATTAAGCTTCCTAGCTCCAACAGTTGAGAATGAAGTTGATGAATCACTCAATGAAACCATACCCTCCCCTTCCCTTCCCTCACCCTTAGCAAATATAGATAACACATTGGATAGTATGGTATCTTCAGAACACTCTCAAGATTCTGATATATTCACGCAGCAAGTTTTTTCAAACACTCAGCAGGGTGAGCAGAATGACCGTGGTGTTGATTCACCATCATCACAAAACCTTGGCTGGAAAAGAGAAAAGAAGGGCCCCGAAAACAAATCCAGAAAGTTCTCCTTTTGAAAAAGAATTATTAACTTTATTAAGTAATCAAACACCAGATCTTGCCGCAGACGACCTGGCTTTTTCGCTTCTTTAGGTCCAATCTTAAAAGTTTTGATGTAGGACAAAAGCTGGAGTTTAGATCGAGAGTGCTGCGCGAAGCCACGAATATTCGAAATTGGAACAGACCAAATAGCTCAAATAGCTCTTACTCTAATGACGCAAGATCTACATTCGACACGTATGCATCATCATACAATTATCAGACTCCAGGTTACTCAGGGTACGAAACCAATGATGCAAATCCAGGTAACTCTGGTTATCAAACAGCTAGACGTACTGATGAATAATTATATTATGTTTAATTACTAATAATATGTAATTTGTTTTTTTTTTGTCTTTCCTATAATATGAAACATTATAATAATAAATATGTTGTTTTGTTACCTACAATTTACCATGAATAAATATAATGATAAAATGAGTAAATATATTTTTTTCTTACCTTAAAGTCACCATTAGTCGTTCAATCGGTGGTATAGGCACGATTCGTAAGCTGCAATGGACCAGTTTATCCTGTATCTTTGCCAGTAATTCGTCAAAAGTTCTAGTTGACATTCGAAAGTAATTAAAGAATTTACTTTCGTCGGCCCTCAAAGTGCCATATAACAAGACAAATTCTCCTGCAACGGCTCTCTGCTCAATCAATGGATGAACATGGAGTCTTCGTCGTCGCCGGTTTTTTATTTTTTTTGGGATAGATAGTACAAAGCAGCAATAATTAACACACTCCGCATTTTGGTCGTCGTCTGTACAGTATGGCGGTCAGTACGATACTAAAACGAGCCACGCTGAGCCTCAGCGCTGACAAACTACGCGCTGAGCTATGAGCGCTGACGGTGAGCGTGCCGTCGGCGTAAAACTAAAACCAGCCTTAAAAACATATTCGCTTATCAACATTCGATCAAAACTCGCGCGTTTTTATTATAACACGTATTTATGCTACACATTTTCCACCTATAGCATTAAAATATCAACTAGTTGAAGCAATAATAAAGAGTTGATATAAGGAATCGGCACATAAAAGTACTACCTATAGACAGTGGCATAAAAACTGCGAAAAAATGCAAAAGCGTGGAAATATTGACGACTTATAAACTTCGAGCGAACTAGTCTTTTATTTCTTGCTGTACGGGCTTTAAAAACAGTTTCTTTGCACGACAAGGACTTGTCACAAAGTTTAAAAATGTACAGCATTTATTAATGGGAATTATGTTTAATTGTCATTTTTTGACAAGATATATCATCTTGCTTTTCACTTTTTAGAACTTTTACGGCTTGTTTCGCAATTTCTGAGTACATGCTACTTGTCCTATAAATGTATAAGCCGACCAAATAAAGACACACTCTAATTTCTACACTCAAATAAATGGTAATAAAATACTATCTCCATTAAACTCTTAATACGAACTGTCAGGTAAAATTGACTTGAAACTGAAAACAGGCCCTTGGTTGGCAGGAATTAACAAAAAAATTAAGACTAGCGTCATAATAAACTATAATCAAATAGTTATGTATTTAAACATTTTACCCCACTCGCAGTAAAGCTACGAAGCAAATGTGCGCATAAAAAATCGTGACCTGCTTGCCAAGAAACAAGAACATAACTGTATTGATAATATAATTTTATTAAGACAACGAAACGGTTAAAGGAAGTTAAAGTGGCAGATTACCACTCACCAGATCCTTGTGCAATCACATTATCTGCCGCCAATCAGCAATGTGTTAGCACTGTTGTATTCAGGTTAAAAGGAAATAATATGAACAGTTGCATAATTTTATTTAAAAAAAAACTATAATTTAAGAAAACTGGCCTCAAATGTCTCTAACCACTGGTGGATTAAGCGATTCCAGTCTATCATATTAAGCAACTCCTTTAAACCTTACCAGAAAACCTATATTTTGAATTTAGCATAAAATGTAGACTGCGCAATCTTTTCTCTACTTATTTAGTTAAGATAAAAGATAGATAACACATAATAACACACAGATAACAACAGTCTTAATAAGGAATGTTCTAGAAAGGAGTGAGATATGTTTTAAGCGTAATGTATCCAGTGATTGAGGCTTGATTACATGAAAGTTCCATACGTAGAATGTTATATAATGTAGGGTAGTCAATAAAGAAATAAAATCAACAACATGCAAAATACATTATTCCAATTTTAAACTGCAAAAGGTGCAGCAAATGTCAAAACGAGTTGAATTGTAATAAACAAGCTGGCAGAATAAAAAGTAAGACAATTTATTTGCATATTTCCATAAAAACATTGGGTGATAACAATAAACAAATCGCTATTACCCCCTATCCCTACTACCAAATTAACTGCCCCTAATATATGGCATTAGTGGTAACACGATACCACTCTACTTAGGCATATTAACGCGAAATTTTTAAAAGTGGTTTGGCAATTATTTTCCTTATCGCGGAACAGTTAAGAATCATTTTAGTATAACTTATATAAAACTTTGTAAAGATGTTTGTTAGCCAGGCATGCGTAAACCATTGAATTGATTTCGGTTCATTTAGGATAAACGATAAATCGTGTTCTAAAAGGTCCTATAGGCTACTTTTGATTTCGGTTTATGCTCCCGTGAGACTTTTATTCCGAAAAGGACTAACTTTCGGAGCCGCTAGCAAAAACTAATGGTATATTCAAAAATATCAATATTTTTACTACAATGACAAGAAATTAATAACAGTTTTACCGTGTTTCGCCATACAAACGACAAGCCCCCTTAGAAATACTTAGAATATGGCATAACAAACGCAATACGAAGATCCATGTCGTTTAACTGTGATTGGTCGACCGACTAGCACGTGACTCATGCTTTAATCTCTACCAATCACAATCATTACAATTAAACGACACGAACCTTCGTGTCACGTTTGTTGTGGTACATTCTTGTGGGTGGACTTCATCGCGTCTGAAAAAGAATATCCACAAACTTTTCCTTACTGTCGCATACTACGTATTTGACGATTGCGGCTCGCTCGCTTGTTGTCCAAGCCAACTCAATCCCTCGCTTGGCTGTCGTTCAATAGATAAAATAAAGTTTCTGAGAAATAAACTAGTACTTTCAACAATTGTTTCACAGTACATTGGTTAATGTATAGGTTTTAAATTTTATAATACGAAAGAATTATTATTTACTAGATGATGGAGCGGCGATAGCCTAGTTGAGTGTGGAATGAAAGTTCGCAGGTTCAAATTCCACATGCACTGACTTTCCTAAAATGATGTGCGTTCTTTGTGAATTATAGCTTGCTTCAGCGGTGAAGGACATCGTGAGGAAACCTGTACACCTGGGAAATTCTCTATAAAATTTTTCAGGGTGTGTGAAGTCTACCAATCCGCACTACGCCAGCGTGTAAAGCCTATTGCATCTCAGTAGAAGAGGAGGCCCGTGGTGAGCAGTGGGAAAGTAAAAATGTCATCTATTAAATAAAAACCAGTTTATCCATTAAGCTGTCTGTTTACTTCTAACAAAAATTCAAATATTTTTACCAAATTTTACATTTATAATGTTACTATTAATGTGATCTAAGCACTCATGACTGTACATAATTTATTACAATCATCATAAAATGATTACTTGAGCGATTACAGGCCTTTTACACGCTACAATATGACATATATTAATATACTAGCTGTTGCCTGCGACTCCGCCCGCGTGAAAAAGTTTTCCAAGATAAATATTTTCCCGGAATAAAAAGCCTATAGCATTCAGGAGTAATGGAGCTTCCTATTAGTGTAAAAAAATCTCAATCAGTTTAGTAATTCCAGAGATTAGCACATTCAAAAAAACAAACCAACTCTTCAGAGTATTGATTGAAAATATTAATCAAAATATACATATTAGGATAAGTAAAACATTTTCAAGCATACGTATACTGTTTACTACGAAAAAAGCGGTGAGGAAGGTTGACAACTGTCTGACGCAGAGAATACACGGCCATTTTTCATTATATTGTCAACGCTTTGTACCCACTTTTTACAAAAGCCAACCATGGGAGAGAGTCAGACGAAATGCCAGCATTATAGACGAATTACTAAAACAGATGTCTGTTAAAATTAATTTTAGACTTTGCATCATTAATAATGGAATTAGATGTACTAGTGGTCGCCCAGTGATAAAAATTGGACAGTAATTAATAAATTTTATTTTTATGCATTACTCTATATAAAATTTTACTTATGCCATTCTTACACTCGTTCGTGTACGCAATCTGTTTAATAAGCGGTAAGATTTTTTTCTTCACGTTTTAATATAAAGATAGTAATTAATTGCATACACCAGAATCTACTCAACTAATAAAATTTATAAGGAAGTACTTAAATTATATGAATACATTTCATACATACTGTACATAAAATAAAATTTTAAATTTTTCGCCTCTGTACGTTAACTAAATATTTTGGCGAAGAAAATGAGACAAGGAGGTCATACAAAATAGTATTTAATCTATCTATACTTATAATAAATCTGTAGAGAGGTCAATTCTGTACATGAAATATATTTCCAAAATAATTATCAGGGGGTGATTAGGGATCGATACTGATGCCAAAAATGCAATTAGTAAAATTTTTGTCTGTCTGTCTGTCTTTCTGTCTGTCTGTCTGTCTGTATAACCGTTATAGAAACAAAAACTACTCGACGGATTTTAACGAAACTTGGTACAATTATTTTTCATACTCCTGTGCTGGTTATAGTATTCTTTTCATCACGCTACAATTAATAGGAGCAGAGCAGTGAAGGGAAATGTTGGGAAAACGGGAGAAGTTACTCCATTTTTTAAGCTTCCGTCGCGTGTGCAACCTTAATGGTTAAAGCTACATAGAAATCATGTATGACGGCAATGTTCTCCTTAAAAATATGTAAAAAATATCCCACGACAGCATATGTCTATCTTTTATGGTTGACTCACAATGACACGTGTAACTCCCGATAGCTTAGCAGTTCGAAGTTTTCTCATTATATTTGTTTACTAATCTTAGGAACTATCGGTCCAAACTGAAAAAATCTTTTTGCGTGGGATAGCCCTTTGTTCGTGGAGTGCTCTAAGTTATATATCATCACGCTATGACCAATAGGAGCGGAGCAGTAATGGCTAATCTTAGGAACTACCAGTTTGAACTGAAAAATTCGTTTTGTGTTGGATAGCCCTTTATTTGTGGGGTGCTATAGGCTGTATATCATCACGCTATCACCAATAGGAGCGGAGCAATAATGAAACATGTTACAAATACGGGGACAATTTATTAGTTTTGAGAGTGTCCGTTGCGTGCGCTGCGTAAACGGTTAAAGTTATGCATCAATGATGTATGTCGGGATTATTCCTCTTAAAAAGTTCTAAAAAAATATATTATAAAACAAAGTCCCCCGCTGCATCCGTTTGCCTGAACGTCTTAAACTCAAAAACTACCCAACGTATTAAGATAAAATTTGGTATGGAGACAGTTTGAAACCCTGGGAAGAACATAGGCTCCCGGGAAACTACTACTTTTATAATGGAAAAGTTTAGCCTGAAAAACTTTATAACGCGAGCGGAGCCGCGAGCAAAAGCTAGTTTAAAATAAAAATCTCTTTTCGATATTTTTTCAAAACATTTTGCAAAAGCCTCTCGAATCACGTATTTCGTACTCAATGGATTTTAATTCTAGTTAGAAACATATCCTATTATGCTAAGGAAAACTCAAAACACACCCAAAATAACTTAAAAAATATAAATGCAGGAGATCACACTATTCCTCTGGAGTAAGAAATTAATTCACACGACCAACAGTAAACAGCTTTAGGCATTTTGCCGGTGCTGTTCCCCTCTCAAGCAGCCATTCTGTCCCTCTTTTATTTGCGTACACGGCTGTATATTCCCTTTTGTTGCGGGAAATGCTTCGATTTCGCGATTCCCGCACCTGCACGATAGCAAAGTACCAACGACCAGTTAAGCAATGTGTCCCGTGAATCTATTGCCAGGTGATCGCATACCAAAACCGGACCATTGTTTCTGCAAACTACGTTTCGCACGATGAACTATTGAAGACTGAATGTGTGCGAACTATGCCAGTCTGCCAGTGGGAAATTAAATAGGTGACACGTGCATATCTTCCTAAGTCTATGGACGTGGCAATTATTTCAATACTGACTTTTTAAACAAGCTGCTATAAAATCTGAGGTTGGCGCAGACTGAGCGATCCTGAATGAGATTATGAATCAGTAACAATATTTCCTATTTGATGCGAGTACAAAGCCCTGACATCATTGATCGAAAATAGTGATTGCAACATACTCATACATGCACTTCTTGCTATCTATGCGAATTGGTTTCTGCGGTTCATTCTGCGTCAACGGTGCCCGGAATAAATGTTATTTAATAGAAATAAAAGAAAACATAATTTACTCAGAAACTTTGGCTTTATGTTATTGAAATAAAATTAAAAATTGCATTTTATTTCGACAGATTGTCCCAAACAAATTCGTATTTATAATTTCAGCTTAGTTTTAATAAAGAAAGCGTAAACATATCACGCCTGTATTCCCGAAGTGAAAGGCAGAAGTGCAACTGGTGCATCCACTTTTCGCCATGCGCATTCCACCTCGCGATGTGATGGAAGCCGAGCCTATCGCCAAGTCGGGCACAAATTCCACACTCCGGCTGATACTAAATAGTTATGGAACTCACACTTAAAACTAAAACCTCATTAACAATATATCTAATCTCACTACCGATCAGCAGACAATGTGTCAAACGAACGACGTAACTTATCGCATTAATACGCAATAACGGACGGCTTTAAACATTAATTGCAACTAGTGTAATACCAGATTTTAGCCATTGGCCGACCGCAATCTGTTAATTTAGGATCATTTGACGTTTTTGTGCCTTCATGCCTATTTGATAACGGTAGGCCGTGTAGCGTTTATATACTGTCCCCTTATTCATAGACGTTATTTATCTATGAACGGAGCATTGTTGCAATAACAAGTCTGTTTCTCAGCTTCGTTTATGTGACGGATCGCTGTTTGTGCAGCATTGTTTATCTGACAGCCAACTAGATTCAAGTTGTATTTCAATATTAGCCAATCACAACGGCCCGCGACTGAGAAACAGACCTGATATCACAGCAATGCTCTCTTTTTTCCTTAGATAAAAAACATCTATGAATAAGAGGGTGTATGTATAAACTGTTTGATCGCCTACAAATGAGATAATGCCGTGGCTAATATCGTCTAGCAATGCACCTGATGGTAAGCGGAGTGTGGGTCAGACAGAATGTCTACTGACAGTAGATGCTTGTCCATTGTCGGGCGACAATTATGACACCCTGTATGAAGCCAGATATACACAGGCTGATACTGAAATGCAACACACTTACGTGGGCCACTATGGCGGGTTTTACAAATTATATGGTAGGGTAGTATTCATACAAATATCTTATAATTTAAATGTTAATAGATGTAGCAAATTCGTTTTGTTTTTTGTATAGTAGTTTATTAATAGTGATTGCTGTTGTAATATTTTTTTCTTTAGCTTTAGACTTCGAACTAGAGACTAATTTAATTACTGTAACAGGATTGTAAAAGATACGATAAACTTAGTGCACATCCTAAGGTATATTTACAGATACTATAGTGCTATGATTTGTAAAATATATAAATAAATTCTACGACATAGCACTACATAGGAAAGTAAACAAATCATCAAACAATAACATCAAAGAACGCTTTTTCACGGTAGAACTTCAGTACATCAGTCGATCCGTCTGTTCGTATGTTGCGGCTGTTTGAACAATTACAATGCTTATGATTTTTTTGGGAGCAGAATTTGCTTACTTATTTTACACGTCAAGTGAAGGAGTGGTAGAGTTATATCATATACTGTTTTATTTCTGCGTTCTTAAATATTTATCGTTTATATTAATGCAAAATAAATTGATGATGAATACAATCTATAACGAGCGAATTTACTTATAATGTCAACTGTAGATAATTTGTATTTTCTTTAAATTCAAACCCAAAGCACAATGTTATACAATTTATACAAATATAAAAAAAAGAAAAGCTAGCTGGACTGTCATGTTAGAAGAGAATTAAATATTATAATGAATGAAAACAATTATCAGTAGGTACACATTTTTTTTTTAATTTCATATGACACTAACGCATACAGAAAGAATATAGTATTGCAAAGTAACAGCCATTAATAATATCTTTGCTACCTTTCGATACAAAAATTATCCTTGAAATTACATTTTGTTACGTTAAAAAATCATCGTTAAACATATATCAAGCACAAAAATATAGCCATACACCAGCTACAAGACTTCGCGGTTGCATTACCCTCACGTCGGTTTCCGTATTGGGCTATAAATCTGCGCAGGCTTAAATATTTCCATTGTCGCCTATAAGCCGCCTACTTTCTATTCAATTCGTTTCTATCACCTCACCTTGCCCGACAACTTTGGTTTTCTCTTGCCTTTTCAAAAGAACCTTGCCACCGGTTTTAAGATATTTGAAAGATTTAAATAGCAAATGGCCTAGCTCTTTAGTTCTACATAAAGAAATGACAAGCGTCATATTTAATATGACTTAACTTAATTGACTGGAAATATAACTACTAGCTTATGCCAGTGGCTACGTTCGCGAAAGAGAGTTTTTCCGATAAATATGTAAAATGTCCATAGTTATAAGTAGTTTTAATAGTTGTTTAGAAATAATAATTATTATTCTTATGCTTTGTTTTGACGTATCATAAGTGCAACTTTGTTCGCCTACGTGATAAATAAAGTATTTTATTTTATTTTATTTTATTTTCCCAGGATAAAAGAACTTAGGAGTAATGTAGTCTCCCATTAATGAAAACAATTTCAAAATCGACTTAGTAGTCCTGGTATTATCGTTAAAACAAAAAAACTTTTCAACTTAATATATAAGTATAGATAGATAATTTAGTCCTTTGTAAATATTAGTTCTCTTGTAACCAGCCGATTTAATTTATAGCGAATGATATATATGTTCACACGAGTATCCATTTAACATGTAATGAAAGAACTACCGAATCTGGACGCTATACTATACGACAATCGATAAAAACGATGCTCTTTCTTATACATTTGTTTACAGAGAATTTCTCATTTAGTCGTTAAAAATGATGCGTCGGTATAACCAGTTTCTACTGCATAAAACGAGAAACCGAGTATTTTTCCTAATCAGGCTATTTTAGTAAATCTATGGACAATATATTGTCTACAACTTATAAATATAAATGCTCCATCGATATTATGCCAATCCCAAACTAGTATAAACAAAGCGAACCATAAAAAATATATATAATATAAAAATAATGCATTGCCTTATATTTACTTACATTTATTATTAAACACAGCAACATTGTAAAATTATAAAGGCAAAAGGACGGCTCATGCTGACTACAATAGTTCTAAGAAGCGCTAGTTTTCGCCTCTCACTTCCTGAGATGTTATGCGGAAAAGACTATAGCGGCCTACCAAGCGCCAGATAATCTGTTATTTAGGTAAGTATGTAAAAATATAAATTTTAATAAACATCTATAAAATGCAATTCCAGTGAAAATAAATACACAGAGTAAGTAGGAAGGAAAATCGTGAAACAAATCCCGCGAGCACCACACACGTACATAAAATACTGCGTATTCACTATTCTCAAATTAACTACGGGCGCGTGCTTTGCGTGTCTGAATTTAAATTTGCCACGTGAAATGTGGCTTCGGTTATTTTTACGAAATATTACAAGGGTTATACGAAAAAATTACAAAATCATGGTTTATATTACCATTTATATTCATGAATACATTTTATATGTTGTAGTTGCACGATCAATGCAAACAATTTTACGTAGAAAATAACACGTGGAGGAAAACAAAAAAGTGTTTGGTTATTTCCTACTCGACAGTATTAATAAATAATTTGTATATTTCCATTTCAATCTCTTTTAAAAGCTTTATTTATTTATTTAACATTGTTGATAGGTCTATTCAAAACCGATATTTATTTTTTCAAATGTATAAAATGTATGTCGTTTATGATTATTTTATAATAAACGGACCCTTTTCAAGCACATTTCTGAATCGATGTACAGTCACGCACATAAGTAGCAGAACAAATTAAAATCACTTTTCCAGACCCGGAGATCGAACCCGACACCTTAGAATTGCAGTCATTCTGTAATACAACTACGCAACCGAGACATCCAATAAAATCTAATTAATATCAATGCAGTGCAACTTACATACATAAAAGAACTACTAAGAATCCCAAAACATCGTAATACTCATTGGACAAACATCTAAAACCCACCAAGTAGATTCTATATTTACAAGATATGTTTCAGTTTTTGCCGAAATAAAACTACTCCACGTTTTTATCGCAGTTTTAATTCAATGTCTAACCTTCGCGTAAACATAAGAAATAATTATTTCGCCGAAGTTTGTTCAATGAAAACCGAACATTCTCAGATCGTTAAAACAGAAGCCGTCTGAAAACTCTTTCCAAGTACGTGAGAAGTTAAATAGATTATAGGTATTAAATAAATTGGTAACTTAATCGCACAAGATTTAAACTTTGTGTTTTAAGTTGCGATTAACTTGGCAGTTTATTTAAAATTTAAATCAACATAAGTGGCTCTAGATCTGAACACGATTCTTAAAATAAAACATAAAAAACCTAAATCAAAATATATTGAAATACTAGCTGACCCGGCGAACTTCGTATTGCCTTTATTGACATTATTATTTATACGATACTAACGTCACTCAATTGTTTTGCATTCCCGGAAGCCCTCCACTAACACTTACGTACGGTTTTTACTAAAAGATGAAGTGCAATAATTGAGGAAAGTTTAGGTTAATAGTACATGACGGTTTTATGTAAATTGAGTGAAATGTAACGATTACTGTTGAAGAGGTCGCGTGGTTGCAAAAAATCTCGTGGGTCCGGATTTACGCGGGAAAAACTTTGAGACACATTAATTTCCACGTAGACGAAGCCGCGGGCACCGCTAGTATAATATAAGAATAATTCTGATATGAGAACTTTTAATATTCTCTGCTAATTTCTTTTTTCCATTATTATCATTAATTTAAACAGGTTCGAATTGCCTCTTAAAGACAAATTATATTTTGAAATTGATCCATTCATATTTTATTTATATTCTACGTAATATTAAGATTATTATCTTGAAAAATACTAAATTAATTTTGAGCTTACGCAACATAATACTTATCAAACATATAAGGCTGTTGTTTTAAACGTATTTTTTATTAAAATTTGTGATTACCGTCAGTATCTAATAAATCTTACTAATATTAGCTTACAATTATTACAAATACAAATATGTGGAGAGATCTGGATGTTTGATATGATTAAACTCAAAAATCGCCGAACGGATTAGATAGAACTTTGATATACAGTTAGACCAAGTCTGGGATTACCATATAGCCTACTTTTGATCCCGGTAATTAACTCCCATAGGAAGTATTTGGATTACTTATTTTATTTTTTAAATAGATGGCGCTAGCATAGTAAAAATGGCGCTATTTATCGCGCAAAATGGTTTAGGCTTTTGTAGCAGGTTTAGGATTTTTCACGCGTGTCATAGTGAGACAGATAAGTGTATGCGTGCAACTTTAAGAAGGACTCGTATTCAGTTAAGCTGATATGCTCTAACGATAGGCACATCTTATGTAACTTTAAAAAGTCATAGTTAAGATGAACTTGGTGGCAAAGCCCCGAATAACCCTTAGTCATGTTATAATTTCTATAATTGGAAACCTTGTAAAAAAAAACGCGTTCCGTATACCAAATCTTATTTCGCTAACGAACCTCCTTGTAACACAAAAAAAAATAGGCAAAATATAAAACCAAAATTTACATTACATTTTACGTGAGCACATGTAATTTTGATGATACAACGCGTATAAATCTTTACGTCTTAGATGAGACGAGTAGCATTAAAATATCTCCTTGAATAATGAAAGGGGTATTAGTCTTGTAAAATCGAGTTTTGTTTGCAAAAATATGCCTTAGTTAAAAGCAAAGTCGTAATAAACGTGGAATGAGCGCACTCCGTAATGGAATTAATGGTAATTAGCATACAATGGAAAAACAATTACATTCAAATTAAAATGTACAAGTCAGTTACGAAATTTTAATTATAAGTTATTATATTATTCAGTAAAGCTGCTTTTCGAATGGCAATTTTAATTATTTTGTAAAGGAGAATGCCCATTTTTGTATGAGAGTTGGGCTATGCTTGCGTCTGTACAAAACCTTCACAAAACTATAGGGAATATATCCAAATTTTTATACAAATTGAAAACAATTAGATATTCGATGGGAGTTCGGGTAATCAGAATTTTTATAGCGCGGTTATTTTGAGGTTAAGTATGGACTGCAATAATGTAAGGTAGAAAGTACCTATGTGCCTGATTAAGTTCAATATTGCAGTACCTACTTGTTATTGCTATAAGCGATTAGTGGACGGTCTTTTCACCTAGCGTTAATTGCCCTCATAAGAACCTCATAGGTACTAATATATCTGATAAGACGAAACTCCAATAAAACTTTTAACATAGTATGGCGGAATATTAGTTTTTTTCGGAGCATACATGATATCTTACCTGATCTTTTGTGTATATGTTTTTCAGACTTACGACTTATTCTATTACATGGATTAACTAATCTTTATTTCCACCTACCATTATCTCACCCCAATATGGCGTCAACACATATTGTAGAATAGATTCAGCTTAGTTTTTATGACCGGCCGTATGCCTGCCGCCAACTCTATTTGGAGGATTCCGATCCCAGGCAACTCATGTTAAAAATACCGAGATAAAATGTTGCTTGGCCTGGAAATCGAACCCAGGAACTCACTTCACAGCCTGATTAGGCAATAGTTATTTATCATAGGGAAAGAAAAATAAAACCAGAAATACGAAATCCGATGCATATTGTTATATAGATGTATATTTTTAAAAGAGGTATATATTTTTGGCATCCCAAAATAAAAACAAGAATTTAATAAAGCTTCAGCACGTTTATATATACTCCTGAAGTGAGTGAATGAATTCTTGCAGCGCTGGTCGGGTCATGTCATGTTGTTGTTGTCTGTGAACCTCTCTATTAGCTGATCTCCAGCAGGCAGCATAAACTCATTCTAGCCTTGAAACCTAAAATATAATGTAGAAGTTGAGTAAACATGTTCAGATTATTATTATTGTTAAACTGTTTTCTTTAACTTTGGCAAAATATTTCCCACATTGTGGGTATGTTAATAATAATCTACATAACTTACAAACTGGACAGCTCGTCCAAGAAATATACGTGTCGTTGCTGTGGCGCCGCAAAGGTGCAGTCAATACACCGTCGGGATATGCCGTCTCGATTAACTGTCCTGGGTCTAGGCTCTAGATGACATTGTGTTGCTATTTGCTAACTAAAAGCCTTCCGTCTCAAAGTTCGAAACACACATTATATACGTTGTTTTTAACATAGGATTTTTCGACTCAACATTAAAATACACAAGAAAAACACTCAGATCTTGAAGATATAATATAAGATAAAATATATTAAAATATTTTAATGATTTAACATTCAAACAATACTGAAGTGTCAAAATGTCATTAATTTCAGTTGCCAGTATAATAAAAATCTGTACCCATATATTCATTAATTAAAAATAAATTCCAGACATGTTTTAGCTGACCATTGTATTTCTGTTAATGCAAGTACAAGTCGCTGTTTGTTTGTTTTGGAACAATTAATATTTTCTCTTTTTTTACCAACTAATTGGAGTTTGGTCATAATTATTAAATAAAATATATTATTTTATTACAATATATTTGAGATGAATAATATACTTAATACATATATTATAGATTCAAATACGGGCACATTTATTGTACATAATATTAACTTTTTTATTCCATTTAAAAGGGAATTTGTTATGAATTGGTATCAATTCACCATATTGGCAGTAAATTATCCGGTGTTTCATTTGTAACAATTAAACAACTTTTTTTCATATATTTTAAACCCCCATTCGCTTTTGACGGAAATAAATACAAATGAAGTAATAATTAAAATTATGATTTTTCGTGGATATTTGGTTAAGACGCATGACTGACGCAAAGATAGCCTGGTTTTGGGCATTGTCCTTTTAAGGTATATTTTAAGTGTTAATATTGGTAGTAAATCAATTTTATTGGTTGGACACGTCACGTGTCACGTGTGGTACGGTTCAGTGATTATACGGATAGTGTCAACTCAAGCGCAAAAAATCCAAACCACATATTGGAACCGACGTTCCAGCTTAGCATAATTCTACGGCATTACATTGGTCAAAAATGTTAAAACATACTTTCAAAACAGAAACAACAAAGGCTTATGATCAGGGGACTATAACTTAAGTCTTTATCCACTGCACATGACGGTTTCCCACGCAGGGTACGAACCCCTTTACCTGTCGAAAGCTTGCTTTACAACTGAGCAATGTCGTAGTGAGCTCATTTGCACAAATTAAAATGTATGAGGTTTGTAATGTACAAGAGATTTAAGACGCCAGAGACATCTCATCTGCCGGTGGTGATATATTTTACATCCGCCCGAATAGCGACCACCGTACACAAGGTGTTAAAACCCACCATAGTTGTCCACGTAAGTGACGCGTTCCAGGATCAGCCTGTGTTTATCCGACTCCAACAGGCCGGCATAATTATGTTGACTGTCAAGGGCAACAATTTCTCGTCAATCGACATTCTATTGGACCCCACTCCATTCACCATCAAGTGCAGTAATTATTATTTTATGGAAACTAAATCACCTAACTGCTCTCTTGTATTTATACAGTTTGCCTATCAACAACCAATAGCTACTGCATAATAATAAGACATTATGAAATATAGCATAAATAAAACACGTACAAATAAGTAATTTTAAGGCCAACGGAAAAATTAATTCAGAAAAAAAAGTTTAAAAGACACTTAAAAAAAATGATTTCAATATTGCCCATATCCAGTTGGATTAACTTAAAATGGAGAGGAAATTAACTGGATTAAACTCATAAACACGAATCAAACTCTATACCTGAGTGTTCTGTATACCAATACTTTTTGTCGAAATGGGTAAATTATTTTTATTTTTATTAGATAATACAAACAATAGGTACAATTTTTTATATAAAGGTATTCAGTATAAGAGCGTATGATTACCTTTTGAAGGTATCTAAAAAAATATTAATGTATTCGATATAAATGCACGTTTTATGTTTTCGGTTCCACAGACCGGCATAATTGTGTCGACTGCCGAGGGGTAATCATCTCTCGTCAGTCGACGTTCTTTTGGACACCTCTCCACTTACTATCAGTGGGGTCACTTTGCCGATCACGTATCAAATGTTCTATGAACATTTTAGCTTGCTATCTACTTCGGTTCGTATAACAGCATAAACATATAAATTTCCATTAGACATAAATAGTATATTATAGGTATTTTTATTACCTGATTAACGACGCAAGCTGGACTAAATCTAGTATTTCAGCTTAATATACTTAAAATTATATATTTACAAATATAAATGGTCGTAGTTTTCATCACGTATGGTGAACATATAATACTCTATTTGCATCCTTTGATACGGAACCCAAATAACCAGAACTATTAACAACTAAACGACATTGTTATATTATCAGAAAGCAATTAACACTGATTGGCTGAACCCATTCCCGATGCATAGAACTCGAAATAGTCATGTTTACGCGTTAATTAATTCCAGAATCGGTCAGAATATGGAATTAATCTAATTATTATCAAGACAAACAAACCACGTCTTTACTCCCAGGAGGTAGGCAGAAGTATAAGTAGGAGTCCTACTTCGCTATGAGTATTCCGTCGAATGATAGGGAGTAAACCTAACGGATAGAAAGTCTAGACTGCAGGCTAGTACTGAGCTGAAAAACCGTTAGATCTTATTCCCGACACAGGACCAATTAGGAAACAATTAGGTGATTAATGCTCGACCCGGGACCTCAGAGTGGTGTCGTAACACGCCCTCAAACATGCCACAGACGCAATTATCCAGACAGTTGTGCTATTTTTAATACCAAAAGTCGCTTTGGCAGACCGGGTCAAAGTCGGTCACCTTCACCAGGACCACTTGAATGCGAGACCGTCTGGACAGTACGTCACATTGTCTTTTTCACTCGTCAAACAATGGGCATCCATTAAACGTTCAAGTAGATTTTGACCAGTAAAAGTAAGCCATTATGTTTTCTAAGATATCATATTAACAGAAATAAAGCAACTTAATAAACGAATCCAGTCCTCAATTTAACAAAACTACTAGAGCAATAAGACGGCTTTGTATACGGGCACGAGTAGAATGGCTTCACTACACCTGATTGTATGCGGAGTGGGTTCAGATAGCGTCGACTGATGAAAGATTATCCGTCGCCAGTCGACACAATTTTGCCGGCCTGTTTTAAATTTTATAGACAGCATGACCCCGAAACGCGACACACGTGGACACTGCCGGATTTCGTACTTGTTTATGAAAATCGCTATTCGGTATACAAATATGCTATAACCAGGATACCATCCCCCACTAAGCAATTCTTGTGCGCTCGGTCTTCACACCGAATGCACGCTCATGCATGGGGAGACATATTACAGCCTTAGACACACCGTTAAGTGTTATACCTCATGATTCAGCCTTGTGGACGAGAGCCCGCAAGAATATCGCCACGGTCAACCCTACCTGTCCGATGAAAGCTATCACGAGGTTTTAGTCGGTACACCGACGTGAATAGCGAGCTGGCAACCTCGACATACCCGCCTTAGTTCCTCGGACTAATGCGGCATCATTAAGTGATTTCGCTTGTGGCTGGTAATTCACATTGAGGCCTATGAGGGCTCGCGAACATTTCCTGACCTTCTCCCTTCTCCCATCCTAAGGTTCTTTTTCCTTCCCCATTCTTCCTGTCCCCAAATATCCCCTCCCAATTTTCCTCGAGGGCCTTGCAGTCTCTAAGACAGGGGATTCCAGTATCCCATTCACAGTTTCCCCCGGGTTTGACTGCGGGATCCGATTAAAAAAAACTGCACAATAAAATTAATTAGAACCTAAAAAACAAAGACATACGAGTTCTTATTACGCAGCGCCGCGCTAAGAATACGTACGACTTGGCAATCGAGATGTGCAACAATGTACCAGACTGTATTAAAAATAAATGAAGACGAGTATATTTATTTGCATTGCGTTATTACACTGCATAATGTGCTTGCTGCAACGAATTCATTTGTATAACAAGGGAAATGTGTTTATAATTTTCCTTATGGCCTTATACAATGTACTATGTAGTATCAGTTATACTGTACATTTCTCTATAGTATATACAGGGTCATTTTTATATCGCGTTGCTAAATGAAACCACATAGTTATCTACTTGAAAATAATACTTTACAATAAGTTTTTTGAGCCGTAGATGTAAAATAAAAAAGTGTAAGTTTCGAACAAAATAAATGTTAATAAAAAGTAATTTTAATTTTACGCGCCCTAAAGCCACTACTACTTCTCTAATAGAATTCTTCGCAGCGGCACCATCATACTTTCATTCAAAAATACACCCATGCACACGCCATATTCGCATTAAACTACAAAATGATAAAAAAATCGGAAAACTAAAACCAGGATGTTTCGTTACAATATTGGTTATTAATAGGTAATTTTTAACACAACGTCATTAAATGTGAAGACGAGTATGTGGGTTTCATTTAGTAACGCAATGTCAAAATGACCCTGTATACCAACGTGACGTATGGTGAGATACATACAAGCAAATACCCCTTAAATATTGCTATTACCGCAACACAATCGAATCCTTTATTCTATATATAGTTGTATTTTTTATGCGTGCACGACAAACTGTCCCTACTGCACCTGATGGTAAGGAGTGGGGTCCAATAATGTCGACTGGCGAAAGATTACCCCAGGACAGTCGACACAATTGTGCCGGCATGTTGGAATCGGATATACACAGGCTGATCCCGGAACGCGACACTTACGTGGGCCACTATGGCGGGTTTTAACACATTGTGTACGGTGGTCGCTATCTGGGCGGATATAAAATATATCCTACCACCAGCAACATGTTAATGAAGAACATGACTTTTCTGTCGACTAAATATCATCCAAACCCGGCTGACTATGTTTACTCTTAAGAAATATCTAGAAACATCTTCACCAACTTTCGTACTTATAATTGTAAAACGCTCAAAAGGCACTTGAAGAGATAATGATAATAATTTTACAAACAATTTATTTCAGCAAACTTCACAACTTGCTTCTTTGCTGACAGTTCGTATTTGAGTAACCGGCTCTCACGGACTACCGACAACTTAGAGATTAGTGATGCGACAGAATTATCGTACCAACGATAAACTATCAACTAGAGTTGTGACATTGCTAAATAAATTCATAATAAGATAAAAAAACATCTTTATATGCGGCAAAGGTTTCTATAGACAGACTAGAACTAAATCCCCCCTTTTAATATAATTAAGATTATTAAACATTACGATGCATCCACTGGGAGATTACAATCACCTAACTAATACAATTAACACTAAATACATTACATCTACGATAATCTCATTATTTAAATACACAATGTTCTGTAATTACATTGTTAAAATATACATTGAATTTTCCAGTACTGAAGTATACGGTACATCTTCAATGCTCCTTAAGGCGTACGAATTACACGCTGTATAATAGAATTAGTATTCAAAGCCAATTGGAACTACGGCCTTAATCGCAACGATAATTGTACTTAACATCAGTTTAACAAGATGTTGGGGCACTAGAACATCGATGGGTTGGATAGTTAATTTTACGCAAAGAAATATGAGAATGTTCTAGAAGCCTGGTAAACCCTAGGCCCGTGATGGTATTTTACATATCCTGGGTAAGTTGCAGAAGCGATGCGTGCCGCGGAATGAACAAGTTGTTTAAATGTATTATATCTACACTAATATACAAAGCTGAAGCACCACGCTAGTGCAAATTGGTAGACTTCATACACCCTCAAAATCCCCATAACGAATTTCTCAGGTATATAGGTTTCCTCACAATGTTTTCCTTCACCGTTAAAGGAAGCGATAATTCCCAAAGAATTCACACATAATTTTTAGAAAACTCAGAGGTGTGTGCTCTAGGGATTCCAACCTGTGGACATTGGTCTCGGCAGTTCATTCCACACCCAACTAGGTCATCTCCGCAATCTATTAAATATTATGAAGAAACATAACTCATCTTAAAGTTTAGTTTTGTGGTAAACGTGCCGTGGCTTAACTTTTAATACAAAATAATGAAATATGACAAGAGAACAAAACCGAAATGCAATAAAAGAATGGATATGGAAATGCATTGCAAATGCTAATTTAATGAACAGTTGGAAATGATGAGAATGCATATAGAGATAAATGGTTGCGTAGAAAGCGAAAACTGAACATGAGAGTGGAGATTAATAGCTCTTTGCAGGAGCGGCGTGAGGCCGGAACGTCGTGGGTTACAACCCCTGGGGGCCCTGCACCGAAAGGTTTACACACTATACTATATGATGGATGATACTCTACCAGATCCATAAAAAATTAAAACTCGTAATTAGCGACTACCCATAATAAAAATAAATAAATCTAATCTATACTCTATCCTTTAAAAAATGCTGAAGAGTTTGCTTGTTTGTTTGAACCCTAAGAATAATATAGGCTACTTTCCATCCAGAAAAAATATATTCCTAAACTTATATACTGGAAAGCCGCGCGCAGAACCTATGGAATATAACTGGTGAACTAGCAAGCATGTAATAACTAATCTAACAGATTAAAATGAAAAAGATCTCGTAATTTTTTGCCGCCCGCATAAAACTTTACTCTCACAGCGCCTCTGTCTCTGCCATTTGCATTTATAAATGCACACGCGTTTTTTTCAGTTTCTACGAATGAAACTCCAAATATGTAAATAAGCGGCAAAGACAAATGCAGAAAATGAATAAAATTATATTTAAAATCATAGAAACGAGTTGTAATATAACTTTAAATTCATATATTTAATTTAAATGTCTAGTGAAATAAATGGACTTCTGCGCGGCATAAATATTTTGATCGAAAATCTTCAACGATAACATAACATTCCCAAGAGTTGGTTGTTTTAACAGAAAATGCAGATCATTTTTTACGTCAGATGAAGTTAAAAAGTCATTTATTGGAAATCGCGTATCTCTGAATGCTCATGTAAATGCTCAGGATAAGAATTTGCAATTCGACATTTGCTCTGGAACTTCTGCATAAAACTCCTTTAGCATCTACAGGAAAACCCGTTTAATTTACATATGCCTTTACAGATAATGCTTCTTCATTTAATAAAATGTTACTGGTTTAAGTTAGGCATGCTGGTGACCACTGTTGGTAGCTCTCTCTAGCGGCCGTCTGGGTACCTACCCATTTGGATATTGGATTCAACTTCCAAGCAGGAATGTGTATGCACTGTTGTTTCCCGGTTGAAATAGCCAGTGTTAATACTGGCCCTTATAATGCTTAACATCTTATGAGTCAGGATGGCAAGAGAAGTTAATGCCACATAGTTCTTTAAAATGCTGTATCATATTGCTACTATTACGGGCAGTCGGATAGCTCACAATCGCAAGCAGCATAGTCTCCTCATTCAACGGCAATAAAAAAGGCACTTCGTATCGGAGTGGTTCAGCCATGTAAAGACTATTTTTAAATAATTACAGCTTACATAGAACACCTAAAAAACATTATACCTACATATAAAATGTTATTAAATCCATTTATAACTAGAGCCATTGTTTAAAAGATAAATAAGACTAGTAAATCCTCGTCTGTCTAGCTCAGTATGGAAAGCAATTGTAAATTGGCTCTCCAAACTAAACAACAATTTCGATTTCACTGCATTACACGCGGCAAATACGACGTAGTCTCGAACCATGAACAACAAACTGAAAACTATATTAAACAGATAGAAGTCATTAGGAATTTTGTAACTTGCCAGACATCAGTATTGGTATTCAATACACGTATCGATAAACCGAAAAACAAAGGTATTACTTGGAAAAGAATCACTGGAATTTAACCTCTACGAAATCTACATTTTACAGTAAAACACGACTTGAATTTATTGTATTAAAAAGCCAAAACGAAGTTGAAATAACAAGCCCTCACTAAATTAATTATGAAACACTGGCATTTTAACAAAATTTCAGAAAATAACCTATTTAAAAACGTATCTGAACCGCAATAATAGTTCCGCAAAGATTACAAACGACAGGAATAACAAGCTGAATTTTCAAAAGCAAGCCAGAAACTTCACACCGCTGCGACAATATATTTAAATGCAGCGCCTTATTCCGGCCGGTATTAAAACGCTCGTACCCGATTGTATAGCCAACAACTTGCGCAGTCGGAATAGCCTTTATGAATAGAGCCCGGGAGGTTTAAGGAACTGGCGAACTAGTGTAAGCCACAACCACAATTACTCTACAGAAGTTAGAAAACGACGAAATTTGCGTAAGTGAAAGGGCGTGCATTTTTACCATTGCGTACCTAAATGAAAGTACATATTTATCTCTTTATACATCGTGAGGAAACCGGCACGTCTGAGAAGTTCTCTATAGGAATTTCGAAGGTGTGTGAAGTCTACCAATCCGCACTACAGCGTGGTGGACTAAGGCCTAATCCCTCTCAGTAGTAGAGGAGGCCCGTGCTCAGCAGTGGGCAAGTATATAATACAGGGCTGATATTATTTTTATTTATATAAGTGCACGGCACTGTGACCCCACAGCAACTGTAACACATTGTGTCGACTGCCGAGGGGTAATCATCTCTCGTCAGTCGACATTCTATTGAACCCACTTCACTTTCCCTCAGGTCACTGTGCCGTGCCCGAAAAAAAATATATTTAAATATCGATACACTCAGAGGAGTGTAAGGAGAGCCTTCACTTAGCTCGAATTAAATTATACCATTTAAATTAAACTATTTTACGAATTATACCAGTAAATAAAATTAAGCAACCATTATTAAATCTAAATACTTCTTCGGTTATAACTTCCATCATATACGCTTTCCAAACTGTACGAACGTCAAATGAGACTTTAAGGCCACGGTCGCACAAGGCATACAATTTGCAACCCACTTGCCTTGAGTCAACGAAGTTCCTTTGAGGTAAACCAGTCACAGCTTACTAGTTTTCTACGCTTAGTTCCCAAATTGCCACAGTGGGTCGCTTTTACAATTGGAAAGCCTGCATTTGAAAATCAGACTTAGCAAACGGATATTTGCATTTATAACATCATTAGCAGGCACATAAGCAACTACGTCATCTAAGTGATACCCAACCCAAAAAACATGCCATTCTAGAAGAATTATGAACGTATTCTCAGCCTCAACGTGAAATAAAAGAAGAGGGGAATTGTTTAAAACTTTAGTAATCTCTTTCACCATACGAAACCGCAACTAACCTTGTAACCCTTAACAAATTTTTAGCTTACGGTCAATATACGACCTTAGCCAATTTATATCAAACCACTCGTTTGACATTCACGAGAACTCAAGAATGTTGCCGGAGCAATTTTACACACACGCTGGCGTTCAAACTATAACTTAACGACATAAGTAATCTAATTAAGGATAATTCATATAAGTTTCTTGTTACTACAATTTAATACGCGAACTTATACCATAACAGTATCATTATGCTGAATATTACTAACGAAATATGTGACGATCTTTTGAACACACCTAATATTCTGTTTAAATCATATTTAGTAGCTGAGGACACGTTCGGGACGCGAAGCGTGGACAAGGTAATCTTTGCTACTATCTCTTAAATACAATGAACTGACTTCCTCACGTCTGTATCATTAAAATACCTAGAATAACTAAATTTGAAGCATCTTCCATGAGGTCCTCACATTATCTTTCCCTTCTATTACAATAATTTGGCTCAATAACCTGCCTATATATCCAAAACAGTTACGATGCGTATCTAAGTGAATAACAGTAACTACTAAAGATTTGGCAATCATGTCCATTTCATTCAAGCGATTATTAAAACTACTCCTGATATTGGATCTTAAATTGTTTATAAGATAATATCGAAAAAAGAGAACCAAGTCTTGAAAAAAATTAAAACTAAAACTTTTAGATATTCTAGAATGTTTCACCTACTGGAATAATTAACTGTGTGAAAAAACAAACATTTTAAGTACAAGATTAATGATTGAAAATGCAAAAGCATTTACTTTTACAACCGCTCCTCAAGATTGGCTGAAATTTGAACAACGTGATCATTAAAACTTACAGAATTCGCTAACAAACTTGATGATATTGAGAAAATGATCAAACCATTGACTTCAAAAATCATAGATTTACAATCAAATCAAATATTTGCAAAGGCTTCTCAGAAATTATACCTATTCAAAGAATAAGTAACCGGCAAACGAAATGAACGAACTAAACGACGCTGTAATATTCAAGTTTTATTCCTTTGAAATGTAATCACTGGAAGTGAATGGTACTTTATAAGTGTGTTTTGGAAGTATTAAAACTGTTTTTTATTATGTTTCTGATAAAGGAATAACTGGTCCTTAGGTTTGTATATTAATGTATGCAGAATCAATTTTGTTCCCCTGTGAAGTTCGTAACGCAACCGGAGAAGTGTGAGATTTGGCATAATTGAAGTTCAGATAGAGTAGAAAAATAAAATTTATAAATTGCGGCCTAATATCGACCAATGGACGAAAACTAGTTAAATATATCTGCAATAAGAATTCCCAATTCTGTATTGTGAATACGATCTCAACCTTAAAATCTAGACACAAAAATCCTTTAAAATAATGCCTTGCTGATGCTGTATCAACAAAACGTAAATATAACCGAAAAGCAGCTTATGTGTTGTATAAAATACCTGTATGAGTTCAGATGGATTTAAATTTAATTAATTTAGTACCTAGTAATTGTAGTCACAAAAACATCAGATGCGTTTACACTAGCGACAATATTTCTATAGTTCTATACACATTCAACTTTCCGCAAGTCCTGCAAGCTATAAATTTTGCATAAATCAGCTTGTCCTGATTGTTTACACGGTATAATTGCTTACGGAATTCGACTTCTACAAGTTTCCTTGCTAAGCTAAACGTCGCTTAGAGGGTATACGTGCAAGTAGGCCAACTGACGACCTCCGCCCATAAACATCAAAACTACCAAAGCCACAAGAGAAATCGATTATCGATCTTTGAAAATTTGCCAAACTTTTTGCAGCACAAACATATCGGTTTGATCGAACCACAGTTAAAACATGGTATAATTATTTAATGAGCCGTTTCCAGCAGTGGTGGAGTCCACGCGATTCCAAGCGAAGCGAGTGCCGCGCACAGATAATTGGATTTGTGGATTTGTGAATATTCTGTTAGCACTCAATGACTGAAATGTGTATTTTGTTTTGTTAACATGTTTAATTTTCATTAACGTGAGTGACGAAGTATTTTTGTGAAAATGATTATTGATTTTACGGAAAATTATTTTATCAAATGATCCGTGTACACTATTTAATTACATTTAAAATTAAAAATCATATTTTAATACACAGTTGGTATATATCTAGTAAGATGGGTACGTTTAATTCCGACGAAAGTCTGTTAGAATACACTTATTATCGACACCTTTAGGCTATAGCCGCTTAGCAAACTAGGAAGAAGACATGTAGTCATTTTGACATTGCGTTAATAATTAATGAAACCATATACTTGTCTTCTTAAAAACATAACTCTAGCATAAGTTATCTCAGAATAATTACAAGCATAAAAAAATTATAACAAAAATAAATAAATAATTGTAACGTGTACGCAAGCCGACCTTAGCAACATAATATTAGTCTCGTTTTTTTCAACAGTTTTGGCCTATTTGAAAATATAGGATAAGTATATGAGGGTAATTTAGATTCCTTCTATGCTTGTTCTTGTTCTGAGTAAGTTATCCTAACCATAGATGTAATATAAAAAAAAAGAAGTTTCGAATATAATAAATATTAAGAGTAAGTTATTTTATTATTAAATATCATAAGGGACTACTTCACATCAAGAATTCATCGAAGCGACATCATACTTTCAAACAAAAATATACTTTCATAATATTATGCGCATTAAACAAAAAAAATATATAAAAAATCGGAAAACTAAATCCGGGATTTTTAGTAAAAAAAATTCACGGATCATTTTTGGCACAATGTTAGCAGAGACAAAGACAATATGTGGTTTTATTTAGTAATGCAATGTAAAAATTACAGTATAAAACTAGTACCTAGCCTGGAATAGCTCAAAGCAGTTTCTTGTCTATTATCACACTATCCTAATACATGTTATCAATGCATTGTAATCTACCTCAGGTACATTCAATTGTAATTGCCTATTATATTCATGTGCGTGTGAGCGTACACAAATCCTCTTCGTCACAATAACAGGATATCTGGAGTGACAGGACAGCAGTACAATGCGGATCGGTAAATTATAGCAGGGGAGTATTCAGAAATACCCAGGGGACAGTTGTACACATAATGAAATATAAAAAAAACTACATCACCAGTTCATGCTATTTCGAATTAATTTCATTAGCATGCAAATTTTCATGTTTTAGGATGTAAAATAATAATGCTAATTGCTAATCGCATGGCATGAACTGAAATTGTTTGAATTTTTATTTGCGTATTAATTAGCACTTCACGAAATTTAGCAACTGTATTTATTTTGTGAAATGTTACATGTAATTTAGCATGCTAACAATTAATTTTAATGTTAATTAATCGAACACTACTATTTGTACCAATCTCAGGAACTACTGAGTCGAATTTTTATTTTTGGAAAACTCATTTTTCGGGAAGGTATTGGGTTTATAAGATCACGCTAAACAATAGGAAAGAAACATCAATATATATTTTTTAAACTGGGAAAGTTTATTCCTCTTGAGAGCTTGCGTTGCGTGCCCTAGAGTAAACGAATAAATTTACAAACAAATATGTATGACGGAACTGTTTGTTCCTATTAAAATTTTCTAAAATAATATCTGATCGTGATAAATTCAAAAACTACGCAGCGTATTTAGATGAAATTTGGTATAGTAATAGTTTAAGACCTTAGGAAGCACATAGGCTATCCCGAGAAAATATATAACGGGACTTTTTATCCCGGAAAACTTCCGAGCCGGTGAAACCCCGAGCAAATGCTAGTTAAATATAAGAAAATATATAGTTTTAACGAGTTGAAAGAAGAACTATGTTCTCTTCATAATAACCATTAATCACATTGAACGTACAACACCTCATTTATTTAATCACCTAAAATTACAATCTCATCATAGCCTCATCTCGCACCATTAGAAATAATGAAACTAATTTTGTTTCCGAAAAAAAACATCTGAATCTCTCAGATCAGTTTTTTATAACGAAGCATGTATTTTGCATATCTTAAGTATGGATTAAACAACGGTAAAAAGTCCTTATAACTCTTGTTATATATTTTATATTTTTTGTCAAATGGATTTATAGTTATTTTAATAAGCATAAAAATTATATTACTTATAAAAACTCTATTATTTATGAAATATATCTTATCATGTAGCAATTTTTTAATGAGTATTTTGTCGTTTAATTTATCGAGCTAAAATAAATGTTTATGAATGAACATAATATATTTTAATAACATGTTATCACTAGCTTTATCGCTCGCGTTTTGATAATTTTCTGGGATAAAATCTCGCTTTACATTTTTTCGCCATAAAAAGTATGTATTTATTTATTTATTTTGGAAGATTTACGTACAAATAACATCAATAGAGAATAAAATATAGTCCTATACTAATCAAAAATCTTCCCCAATAAAATAGCCTGTATCCTTCCCAGGGCCTAAAATATCTCTACATCAAATTTCATCGAAATTGGTTGTTCAGCCGTAAAAACAAAACAGTCACAATTATTTTCGCATTTATGATATAAATACAGATAGATAATAAAAGTCTACTCCGCTTGTACATTATCCCAAGTCATATGGCAGCAGTCAAAACTTAATATTATAAGAAAATATATGAAACTCGATCATTCCCAAATCCGCACTAGATTCAAAAGCGAAAGCTGCCGAATCTATCACTGTCGCACGCAAATCTGACCTGTGAAGCCTTCAAATAAACGACGGGAACTGAAGCATTTGTTCACAGTTATTATATGGATATTAGGGAGGATATGACAAAAACTTGAATCGTAGATAAGGCCCCGTGCAGACGCTGTCTCATTGTCAAGGTACACTATATTAGTATACACTACGCCCAAAACCTCATCATTATATTGTGTTATGCGTATATAAAATTATAGCTATGCCTGTTCCGCGATGTCATACAGTATGAAGAATTTTTTACATCGAATAGTTACATCGTACATGTAAAACATTGACCAATTTCTAAGCGTTTATAAAATTAAACTATAGATGACTAAAACAATAACGCCCGTATTCATAAACGTTATTTATCTAAGGACGGAGCATTGCTGTGATAACAAGTCTGTTTCTCAGCTTTGTTTATCTGTCAGCCAACTAGATTCAAGTTGTATCTCAATATTAGCCAATCACAACGGCCCTATATCTACGCGCTGTGAAGGCTGCCATGCCATCAGCACTGAGATACAGACTTGTTATCACAACAATGCTCCCTCCTTAGATAAATAACATTTATGAATAAAGGTGTTAGTAGGCAGGCCGAAGGTAAAATACATTTAGATTAAACTACCATTTTATACCTAATTTACGCAAATTTACAGAAGAAGATATATTTCAGCGCTAACATTATATTAACACAACAAAAACTTTAATTATACAATCGCAATAAGTACACAGGCCCAAAACAAAAATACATTTTCGATTAAATAACTAATTGATACCCAATTTACGCAAAACTATAAGAGAAGTTATATTTTAGTTTTGAAACAGAAACATTTACACGTCAATCTTCCACAAACAAAAAGCTCATAGCAATAATCTTATCTTCACGGAAAGAAAAGATTCTCGCTCGCACTAAGCGGATTGTTCACCAGACTGATCTCACAAACACTGATAAGCGATAAGTGTTCGCGGATAATGCCGCTGTGCTGAGGTGGAAATATGGCACCCTCGTCTGTGGAATCAAGTATACATTTGCAAAAGTGGAGTTTGGAACTTTTTCCTTATATGGCCACGGCAAATTGAGCCTACTGAACCAATGGTAAGTGGAGTGGGGTCCAATTGAATTCCGACTGACGAGATGATTACCCCTCGACAGTCGCAACAATTACGCCGGCCTGTTGGAACCGGATATGCACAAGCTGATCCCGGAACGCGACACCCTTACGTGAGCCACTATGACGGATCTTAAACACCTTTTGTACAGTGTACGGTGGTCATAAAATACCTAGAACTGTCTGATTTTTATGCTGACTGTTTGACACTGAACTGGTGAGTGCCATATTTTCTAAATATTTTGAACATGTTTTAAGGCCTGTTTTGCAACTTCCGAGTAGATGCTACTCGTCACAAAATTATAAGCTGAATAAATATAAAAGTCTTGCTTTAGTCTACGCTCCCATTGGTATTAAAATGAGTACTGTAAGCAAAGCTGTTAAATACCATTACTGTCAAATAAAATTAAAGTGCTTTAAACTTATGAAACAGACACTAAGTCAACCAAAGACGTGACATCCTCAACACAGACAGAATGATGCTGGTTTTCTTCCAAAAAGTCCGAATTACAGATATAGGTAGACGTCGTCGAGTCTTACCTGCCTACAAAATGCTAAGTCACCTGACTGTTTATCTACATTTTCCTCAAGAATAAACAAATACTCACTATCTACTTGTACAATATCACATATTTCCACGACCTAACCTAACAAACAAGTACGCATGACTCAACAGCATGCACTAAATATAGCCAGATAGGAATCAAGTACTGAATCAAGTGTTTAATATTAATGTACTTGGCTTAAACGAGATCTATTCTGTGTGTTCTGTGTGTAAATTGATCTAAAATTAATTAAGTTTGTCATTATTAGCTATGTTTATATTTAACTAAGCGTCATGGTAGTAGCAACACCATTTAATATTTAGAATTAAGGTCAAGGGACCCATACCGTCTACGGGGGCAAATCCATTTTTTGCAATAGGGTATTTGACATATTTCTATTTATAACTCTTACAAAATATGTACTTCTTATAAATTATAAAACAGAAGAAATCATTGAAATCTGGTGAAATATCCACAAGTTGTAAACCATTGAAATAAAGTAATAGGGGCGAGTGTTAACAAACAGAAAAAGGACGAAATACTTAAATGTAACGTTAGCAGACATTATTATACGTGCGAAAGAAAGAGATGGAGCGATATCCCCACTCCACGCCAACTCTTGCACATGGCAATATTTGAAATTTGAATGACTGCTTCATTCTTATCTAATTTTCATGCTGTTTTCATAGAAGGATTTATTTTTTGTACTTAATTGCTGTTACAAATAAAAATGCACAAAATCAAACATAGTCAAATACTCTAATACGGGCATCATCGGGCAATATCGAAAGACTACCATATGTCGTTTAGGTAAATATGGAGTTTGTCGGTGTGTTTGTCTTTACGGCTATCAACGCTGTGCTTCGATAACAACGCCCGTAATTGCAAATACACTAATTTCCCTCCATAGATGGAATAGGACCCCTCACCTTAGTAAGTATTGTAACGCTGCGCACATCGCCCTGAGATATAAGATGTTTTCAAGCTACCATCTCCTTGGTACCGTACAGTGCTTGCACTCTGCAGCGTAGCAGTAGAATGAGAGTGCAGTAGTTCACATGGTTGTGTCTGTCAACCAAACAGAACCATGTGAACCACTGCACTATCTATGTTCTAACAATTGGTATCTTGTTTGCGAACTTGTAAGTTCATGATATAGATACGAACCTACTCTACCTACTAATTATAGAAGAATTTAGATCATAGTCAACCAAGCTGGCGTAGTGTATAGCAGAGTACCTTAGTCGTTAGTTTAATCCAGAAATCAAGATCATAAATGACGCAACAATTAATACGATACGAAGCAATACATGAGTTATGCGCTACTCCACTCTCAATGGTAATAGCTCTTTGATAAATTGATATTCACAAGTATAAATCGATACTTCCTATCGGATTCAGCGATTCAGGCGTCAACAATATTTATGGAGCAAAAAATACGTCGTGATTGAAGACCGAACGGGAGATTTCATCTAAACGCCATTCAGAATAAACGATAGTCAACTTAAAAAATATAGTATTTAGGTTTTTTTCACCAGATTCCAGTTCATACAAAATATTTCTATTTCCTAAGGATTGAATTTACCCGGTCCAACGTCGTGTAATATATTGTTAATCTTTAAATGGAATCTTCGTTACAAATCTTTCCGAATATAAAATATTAGTTAAAAAGTGTACCTAAAGAGATTACGATTTTATTACCAACTTCTCTATATCTATTTATAAATAATAATAAGATTATAATATTCGCTTTTAGTTATATAATGTCCCACTGCTGAGCACGGGAAATCTTCTATTACCGATAAGGTTTAAGCATTAACCCACCACGCTGGTCTGATAAGGATCGATAGACTTCACATATTTTCGAAATATTTTTTTTTAAAGAACTTTACAGGTATACAACTTTTGTCACGATGTTACTCCTTCACCATTAAAGCAAGCGATAATTTATAAGAATACACACAAAGCTTTAAAAAAGTCGATAGTGCGTGTCTTAATTTTTTGAACGTGCGGACATTCGTCTCGACAGTCTATTCCACTTCCAACTAGGCTATCACCACTTATTACATTTTATACATATATATAACATGCTATTCTATATACTATTACTATATTTATTACACCCTTCAAAACTCAAAATAGGATATTGAATACCTAAAAGACATTATTGGCTACGAACAAAGTTATATCTACCGAATATCAGTTCTGAACTTAGTTCATTAGTTGTGAGGAGTGGTAAAACAAACATATTGAAGAAACCCGGAAAATTCCCACATGGATACACTAAACTTCGTTCAAAGAACCATACCGGTAATGAGACGGGACAATCTGCCACTCCAATGCGGGGTTTTGGGTACTAAGCCCAATCGGTTGCCGTTTTGTTAATTCTACAATTAGGACTTGTAGCCAGTGTACCTACTACATAATAAGACTTAACATCTCACGTCTCAGCATGACGAGCGCAATGGAATACCAAACAATACTTTGTAATTCAAGGTGTTGGGTCGTGTTTCTACTGTTTATGGGCGGTCGTATCGCTTACCATCAGGCGAGTGGCAAGCTCGTCTCGTCGTTCCAAACAATAAAAAATAGGACTTAGCAAATTCCTTCATGTTCAGGTTCTATTAGATAATAAGGATGTTGATTTACTTAAAAAATTGCCAGACTTTTCTGATAAGCCGCAATAGGCTGCAGATGGCACATATCTAGAATATCAGGCGTAAATGAACACAGTTATGATAAAACTTACCAACCCACAAATTATCAACAATTAATTAATAGTATTCAACGCACAATTAACCCAATTTGATACTTCACTGTTGAGCAAAATACGCCAAGATCTATTTATATCTGACACAAAAAGTATATGTCAACCAATCCACAATTATTTTATACTTAAAATCCAGCTGTAACAAATAACAATCCACAAATGTTTAAAAATATTTGGTACATTTTGGCGTAACTGGATCCAATTCTGACAACCATCAAAATTATATAACGTCAGTAGGTTTTAGTCATTGTATATTTTAGCTACTTCGCGATGAAGGAAAGGGTAAAATTACAAAAAAAACACCACTGATTGCATAATCTTTCTCAAAAATATACGAAAGCACTTCAATAATCATCATAACATTATTTATTTATTACACTTTATACACAGAGCAGAATGGCTGACTTAATGCCGAAGACATTTTCTACCAGTTCTCCTTAGATTACAAAACGATCGTCAACTATAGGGGATCACAAGTCTGGTTCATTATGGTTTGTGTGAGCAATCGACTTCAAATTACCGACCCTCCCAACCAAACATCATCCTTCGATTTAATGTGATACGTCGAATAATATAGAGGAATGATCTAAAGAGGCCATAAATAGGATTGCGGTGAGGGATTCGTTATTTCACACCGTATTCGCCTTTATCACCTGCTATAGATTCTTAATGATATAAGTGTCTGCTTGAAGTACATAATTTTCTTCCAGTTAATTTCTCCTAGACAAATTTTGTCTACAACGGGTAATCGCAAGAGATCAGCGAGGTGCGCAGGAGATATAATGGTGCACAAGTGTGTTAGCAATACACAAGTGCACTCTCTGTTCCGTCACTCTCATAGAGCGGTGAGCCGACAATCCAACATGACCGGAGAGAGGTCTGACGCAGGACTAGAGGTGTTACGTGCTTTTCGATGCACGGGGTTATCACACCGCCAACTTCCGGACTCTAAGCTGCGGCTTAGTAATTTATAACATATAAAAATCCTGTCAAAATTATTTTTGGCCTGACAAGGGATTCGAAACCGGGACCTCAGCGAGGTTGTCGTACTTATACTGCGTACAAATTACATCTACGCCACCAAGGCATTCAAATAGACGTCCAGTTATCCATAGCCTTTTCTAATGTCAAGTCAGCAATACTTTCCAAACACATTGCGAAAAGAATTTGCTGTACCTAAGTTTAATGATCAACCGCCTGCCTGTCATAAAATCGCTATAGGATATTCATACTCGAACAAATCGTATTCGAAAAAGTTACTTGAGTAAATCCAGTCTAACACTAAATATGCCAGCGAGAATAAAAATAATAATCTTAAATACACAGATGCGGCGTGCATCATCATTATTAACAACTCATAATGATTACGTATGAATTTAATTGGCTTGTTCCATGACCATTAGTGTGGAACAATTATGATACCCTTTATAAAAAGCTGACAAGTACTGGAATAGTTATTTAGCAACAAAGTTATCGGTATCGGTAACGTATTTATAAACACTGACAACACGCTTCAAAACCAACTACAACGCGCAGTAAACATGATACAGTCGAAAACTGTAGTTTTTAATACAAATTTACGCGCTGTAAACGCGCGTCTATGACGCACATAAATAACGCCGTGTGCCTTAACCTTTACAATATAAAGCATTGTTTGTCCTCGTTATTTTTATGTGTTTAGAAATATAACAACCATATTAACTGCTATATTGATTTATTTAAATGTTCGCTAAACTTCGGATCTTTAGGGTAACCGATTGTAAATAATTAAGTTCCTCAGTATCTGGTATTGGACGCGTAATAAGCAAGAACTTCGAAAACAAAACTTTTTATGTAATACCAAAATTGAATAAAAATTACCACCAAAAAACATTAACGTAATCTATTCATCGTCATGCTCATTGAAAGGGGTTTAATTAAAATTTTCAACAAATGAAAACATGAAAGAAATATTAACCGAAAACTGGCCTGCGAATTTCGTACATTACACGTTTACCGAGGAAATAATTAAAAAGGCGAAACACCAAGAAGGGTTTGGGGAGAGCGAATTTCCTTGGCTCTAAACCGAATTTCCCTTCGCGCAAGTTCCAAGGACCCTCCATAAAAGGCATTAGCAGCGCTAAGAGCAAACTTTGCAGTTATTTCCTGCACATAAATAGGTCACGTTTATTATGCGAACAGTACTTGGATGTAAGATTATACTCATTTGTTAAATACGCTTGAATGCATTGTAGTTTGCAGAACTAATATATAAAATCTATAAAACTATATACTTTATTCTAGAAATTTTGTAAGGTTGAAAAAAAAAAGAAATATTAATAAAAAGTTATTTAAATTTTACGCGCCTTAGTGCCACTACTGCTATTCTAAAGGAATTCTTCGCAGCGGCAACATCACACTTTCAGTCCGAAATACACTCGCACACACGCCATATTCGCACTAAACAACAATATAATCAAACTAGAAAAGTAAACTGCGATTTTTGTTGAAAAAATTCGTGGAAGATTTTTGGCACAATGATAGCAAAGATAAAGACGAGTATGTAGTTTCATTTATTAACGAAATGTCAAATTGATCCTGTATAGAAAGTCGTTTAGTCTCGCATCCAAAGTTCGGACATTATCCAAAGTTTTATTAAGTACTCAAGTTGATTCTCAAAGAATTCCTACCCGTTACAAACTAAGGGTAATACTAAACAATTTGTAATACAAGGAACGACGACACTTTACATTGACGAAGTTTTACGTAACTTTAATACTATCAAAGTTAGCTTAATTGCATCGAACACTTTTTGGCAGACGGCGACCATTCTGCTATAATATTGCCAGCCTTGTTTAAGTAACGTAACATGGTAATTGTCTAACTTTTATTTTGTTAATAATTCTTTAGGTAATACTGAAAAAAATAGATGAACAGAATTTAGCAGATCAAATATTGTTGGGAATAAGAGAAGCATGTAGTGATGGTGTCATGTTCTACCTTTGCTTGTACCTTAATTTGCCTGGCGATATCAAAATTCAGGTAAAAATATTGCCACACAGAGATATTTAAAATACTTGCAGGTATTATTATTATTTAAAGTTTTATTAATATTTTATAAGTATATTGTTATATATATTAATCTATATTAAATAATAGTACGATATTAAATAATATAAGTATTTTTCTTTTCTCACTCGTTTATTGTACACCGCCATTTATTTTTCATACAAAATTCAATCATTTGGAAGAAATCGCTTTAAGCGTTAAGACCGCCCAATGTAGAACAATGTCTTGTGTTCGTTTTCTTCAATGTTTTATTGCTTATGCAATAATATTGCATAATAGGTTTAATTGACAGCTCCGTCTGTTTAATACCCCTTCTTTTTCTTATGTACAGACCCCGCAGTCAACACTGAGGGAACCTGCGAACGGTATACTGGTTCCCCTGGCTTAGCGACTACGGGGCCCTGGAGGAAGAGAGGAAGAGGAAAAATAGGGGAGGAAAAAGAAAAGAATTCGGTGTGGAGACCAAGCGCACAAGAATTGCCTCGAGGGGAGGACATCCCTTCTATTAGGTATCAAACAGTTATAATTTTTTTTAACCTGATTTGGAATAATGTAATTTTTTTATAACCAAAAAAGCAATTACTGGTCAAAGAAGTTCACAACGTATTAATGAACCCACGCTACGCTTAAATTTTTGAAATCAATCACAGAAATGTGTCTCCGAAACCATAAAGCAGATCTACCAAAACATTGCGAGTCAATAAATTACATGGTAGGAACAAATTATAATCATTCTGTTATAACATAATTTATGGATCGGTTTAATGTGTTATAACGACTGCGTGTAAATTCTTAATAGCCTCTTATTCATTCTACCTCAAATACATATAGTGGTTAATTAAAATTACTGTTTTATAGTAAACTAGCTTTTGCTCGCAGATTCGCTCGCGTGAAGGAGTTTTCCGGGATAAAAGTCCCGCTATATATTTTCCCGGGATGGAAGTAACCTACAACCTTCTCAAGTCTTAAACTTTCTCCATACCAAATTTCATGAAAATACGTTCAGTAGATTTTGAGAATATTGATAACATACAGACAGACAGAAAAGGGGATTTTGTTTTATAATATGCATACATTCATGTTTTTGAGTAAAAACCAAGTCAAAAGTACCCTGAACCGACAGGAATGCATGAGAAGATTGATGAAGGTGGATGAAGCGAAGGAAGTATGCCATAATCGTGCAAAGTGGCAATCCATAGTCTCCGCCTACCCATATGAGATAGAGGCGTGTTTCTACTTTCTATCTATGTTTTCATAGCGTAACAAAGAGGTGGATTTAGTTTATAACTAATCAATGCAGCCTACGAATTTGGTATTACTCAGTAATTTACTCCATTCTGGAGGAATGACGGTGTTTTGGTATTGAAACCGAATCAAGAGTTTAAATTAATCAATTATAACGATGATACATTTCTCACAAAGGCACTACCTCTTGCCAAATAAGATAAAATAAAATTATAGTCCATTAAAATCTTCCAAAACACTGACACGAAACGGATGTTGTAAAATGTTATTTAAAACATCTTTGTTTATTATTCCTCTTTCGTTTTACAGTCACGTTGAATTGGGTTGCCAAATTAGCATTAAAATCGGGATAGCTCCAACATCCTTAAGATCTGCTATGTTGATACATAATTTCCAACGGTAGTATTATTTTACGAGCCTTCGCGCCCTCTACGTTCCCCCAAAAAGAATGAGTACTTATCTCTCGGCTGACTAACTTTTGAACGCCCATTTATAAACTAAATCGGTTCGAATGTTGAAACAAAAGCTTGTTTCGGCTTAAGGGCGCCTTCAACACGTATTAAGTACCAGTTATAACTTAAAGGCACAATGCGTGGTAGTGGAATAACAGGAAACAGTTTTAAAACTAAAGTTGATAATGTTGTAATTATGCTGATATATATTTTTCATTATATATTCGATGTTACAGTTTAACAACAGACTTGTGTGTGGCGTATGTATTTCGAAATATGAAATCAGAGTAGGGGTGCAGGACAATTTTTATCATGCCTCATTCGTTAAATAGAATAGTTTTCAATCCTTAACAATCAATTTAGATTTTATTCCTATTAAATATAAAGATGAAGTTATTTGCACTGCTATAGCGAAGGGTGCATATAATCCGATTCCTGCTAGCTTACCTTTATGTAGAATTTATGTACAATCTAATTATCATCAGATTTTCCAACGATATTTATGCATATTAGAAGAATAAGTGGTGGTAAGTTCCGTTTCAAAACTTCACGTTCTGCTACTGTTGCACTATTTAAATTTAAAGCAGGCATACAGAGCGCAAAAAATATATAAAGTTAAGTAGGGCATTCACACACGATGATTTACAAATAATTATCTAAACTACATCTCTAACCAAGCTGTCTTTATAAAGTGGTAGCAGTAGTTTTTACAAGCTCACACACAGTTGTTACGGTCAAACACCTCAATCGAGAAAATAAATACGAATCGTGAGATGATTTTACCACGCAAAAATAAAATAACGTAAAAGTACCAAAGTGTCGCCTTATTACTACATACTACATGCTACATAAGAGAGATAACGTCACTCCGAGAATAAAACGAGCATTGTACGCGTGCCAACTCGAAAATAACGGGAGAGCCAGTGTTTACGTTCCCGCTAAATTTGACAATGGATAGCAGATTATAATAAAAAGAAGTTGTGACTTGTGCGACAAATTGATAAGCTATTTAAATGAAATGCATCAAAATGTCGCTTACATGTTTATTTAGCAAGATTTCTACTCGTATCAGATACTTTGTTTGATCAGATTGTAACGAATGGCTGTAGCGAACTGATACTGAAAAATGTAATTTAGAACGAATCAAAACCAATGTACTGCAATCAGGGTTTTTTCAAACGAGTGACTCGCCTCGTGTAAAATGAATAACAAATGCATAATTTCGAAAGGTTCGACCGCGCTCTGTTGACATGGAGTTAATAAATTATCAAATTATCCATATTGTTGTAAATACACAAAAATGATACTTAAATTAAATTAGGTACGGTCGTCTTTTCTTTAGAGTATTTCTAGCTACAGATACCACATACGGGTGGCTCAAGGTAATAATGTTAATGTAGGTTAGGCACATACAATGTTTGAGATTAGAATGTGATTTGGGATTATAATCATTTATCAAACATCATGGCTTTACCAATAATTTTTTAAAATAAGGCAATGACCACGAAACCACATTTTTTGGAGAGAAATGAATTGAAACATCGAACGTATGCGTATAATAAGTGATTACGGCAAAGTGTATTATGTTGCTATAAATCTACTACATTTTCGTGAGTTCTACTTTAATCTATACTAATATGTAAAGCTGAAGAGTTTGTTTGTTTGAACAAAATAAAACTTATCTTAGAAACTACTAAACCGATTTAGATTTTTATTTTCACTAATAGGAAACTACATTACTCCTAAGTCCTATAGGCTATTTTTATTCCGGGAATATATCTATACTGAACAAACCTTTTCAGTCGGGCGAAGCTGCAGGCAAAAGCGAATATATAAATATTTACAAAAGTTTATGAAAATTTTTCGATATTTGTTAAAAGTACATAAATTCAGGAACCATTGCATGAAATATGGACGATATCCTTCTAATCAGGTTGACTAGACCATTCGTTTATTTAATCGCTGAAAAAAGAAGGAATTAAAGACGAAGACAGATTTTCATTCGAACAAAGCAGCTAGCAAAATTCATGCTTATTATAAATGCCAAAAGATCTCTATCTGTTAGGTTTCACAACTAAAACCCCTGAGCTGATTTTGATAAAATTCAACAAGGCTTCATACCCAAGAAACTAAAAGGGCTACTTTTTAGGGAACCCTACCTTAAAAGGAATCCTCATAAGATCACTTTATTGCCCGTCTATCTGTCAAGACCCCTTTTCTTAGAAACGCGTAGAGGTATCAAGTTGAAATTTATATCAAATACTCGAGTCTACGGTGTCTTTCAAATGTGAAACAAACTTGTAACTCAAAGTGATAAAAAAATATGACCGTTTGTGTCTCGTATTTTGCATATTTTGCTATTTCACAAGAGAATCAAAACCTCTAGGGTACTTTCCGTTGATCATGAAATTTGGAAAGTAGCAGTGTCTTACAACAAATGTAAAGGAAAAATTTTAGAACTATAAATATAGTAGATATTTAATTAATAACAAAAAAAGAAGCTATTTTGTACGGAACGCTCGGTGCGCGAGTTCAACTCGCAATTATCCGGTTTTTTCCTAAATAGAATCCCACGAAGGTGAAGCAGCGCGCAAGAGCTAGTTAATTTACAAATCAAATATTTCGCGCCGCTGAATTGCTTTAAGATTGTTAGCGGACAGGTGAACAAACGAAACCCGGAAGCTCATGCCCTTTTTTGCGTTCACATCTTAGCTTTATAACAGCAAACATAACATCTTTATTTAAGTTTATTGAATTATTATATTTACCTACATTATAGTTTCCCATGTCATAACATTATCTGTGACGTCTTGTTACACAAATATGTTTTTACGCCTGTTCGTGTACTTAACATACGCATACATAATAATTGTGTAAATATGCATGTTTATTTTAATCAACCAGTCTATCAGCCTGTCGCCGTCCACTGCTGAACGTAGGCCTCCCCAAGTCAGTCAGTCAACTCAGTACAAACCTGGAGGCTGGAATTGTGCCCGATATGGCGATATACTCGCTCCCTATCACGTCAAGAGACGGAATACGCACGGCGAAAATGGGTGCACCAACTGTGCTTCTGCCTACCCCGTGGGGTTAAAAGGCGTGAGTTATATATAAATTACAATATAACAATCAATAAACTATCCGACCAGTTATCCTATTCCCCATTTTCTGCCTAACAAAATGGTCTGTAATGTATATTATGTTCCCTCCATTAACTCCGTGATCTAAGACAGACGTTGCGACTATTGGCTTTTATTTCCTGTGCTATAAAAATATTGACTAACTTCGTTCGCAGTTGCAACCACAAGAGATTTATAAAATCAATATCACATGTTAAATCACATTTTAACAAATATCACCGAGTGTGTCCCTGAAAGTGGAACACAAGTGTGAATACAAATTCACACCTGATAAAATAGACAAGCTATATTAACCTGGAAAATTCACCGAGGAGAGCCATATATTGCACGGTTTTTCGCAATATAACAATCTCGTCTCGTGCACTCAGAGCAACATAACACTTTATATATTTAAAATATAGCCGCAATAATTTGGCACGCTGAGAGATCATCACTCATCCGTCAACATTATTTAAACATGCACTACACATTTCCATTTGAAAAATTGGGCCTGCAAAAATTTCGTGTTATATCGAGAATAAACAAAAATTACAAGTATGAATATAAAGCGTTTGATTGGCCCGACTTCTGTTTACTTTGCCAAGTTTTTATACAGTTGACTAGAGCAAGCGACTCGTCTGATGGTAAATTTTACATAAAAAATAACAATCCCGCGAAAGGGTAGGCAAAGATGCCTAAAGGACACCCATTTTTCGCGATATTATATATTTAATCACCGGCAAACTTTGGCTTATGCTGAGCAGAAAAAGCCAATATTACCTTGCCTAATCTGAAATTCTAACTCGGAAGTTGGACCCTCAGAGGAATACAACTATACCACCAAGACAGTCCCTAAGGAATTTTACTATCATAATGCCCGTGATTACAATGACTCAAACCCCTCAAATAGTAACATCATCATCATCAGCCCAGTATTACATACTGTCCCACTGTTGGACACGGGTCTCCTTTACTACTGAGAGGGATTAGGCCTTAGTCCACCACGCTGGCCTAGTGCGGTTGGGTAGACTCCACACCCCCTCAAAATTCCTATTGAGAACTTCTCAGGTATGTAGGTTTACTCACGATGTTTTCCTTCACCGGCAAAGCAAGCGATAATTCTCAAAGAATACACACAATACATATTTTTTTTAGAAAACTCAGAGATGTGTGCCCTTGGGTTTCGAATATGCGGACATTCGTCTCCGCAGTCCGTTTCACATCCGACTAGGCTATCGCCGCTTATAATAGTAACAAAGTAAATTGTAAATCCACGCCAACTACTAATTAAAAATGTTCACGTGTTGGTCTATAGATTCGTAAACACCTCAGTCCTGAATCGAGGTCAATACATGAGACTTGATTGAGTGCCAGCGCTTTTTGCAGAGGCCGCGTTTTCCAACACGGTAAGAGAGCGTTGCGCTAAACATAGTAAATCTCAGATTCCGATTCTGTGTACAGGTTTGTTGCAGAAATGTTCAGGATATTGTTTGTTACATTTAAATATCGTATATTAAGAAAATTCTTGACACTAACTGATAACAAAACGGCTTCAAAAGCAAGACATTCTGCACATGCATTCCACATAAGTGTACTAACGACTCAGGCACACGAAGTTTTCTTAACAAGCTGGAGAAGCGAGTGTTTGATACAATATGCGCTCTTCGCATTTAGTGCTTACTGCGCGTTCGTCAATGCGTTTGAAGTTGTGTCTCAAACACTCTAAGAAATGTTTATGCCATCGGTAGATAAAATTAATAATTTATTTGAAGATTATAAGATATTAGGTTATGTTAGAGAATATTTAAAATTATTTACCCAATTTGCCGACGTTGTCTTCCATAACAAACAACATCGACCTAATTTTGGCCTCGTAATTTATTTATCTCATCAATAATATAGAACCACTTTATTGACTAAGTTTAGTTTATTTGTATCCACTCCTACTAATATCATAAATGCATAAGTTTGCGAGGATGTATTTATGTTTGTTCCTCTTTCACGAAAAAACTACTAAACGGATTTGGATGAAACTTTACAGTTATATTAGTTATACATCAAAATAACACATAGGCTACAATTTATAAAGATTTTGTGTAATTTGGTCATAATATAACGATACATATCAAGTAAATCGAAAAAAAAATCCCAGAATTTTTTTTCACGCGGGCGAGGCCGCGAGCAAAAGCTAGTAAGTACTAAATACTTTCATAAAACAAAGCATTTTCTCTTGATTTAGAAAAAAAATAAGTAAACCGTGAGAATTACTATTCAAAGAAACTGTGTTCAATTTCGTTATAGTTTAGACAAATTCGAATGCAAAATGATCTCACTCGGACATATATTACATTTAACAAATCCTTTAACATTAGCAAAAGGACTAAAAGAGATTATATACATCTGCTCCACAAGTGGCGTACCTAAACTGAAATTGTTAATTATGGAAGTGCCCTCGCTTCGTCTAGACATATAAAGCTCATTTAATATTAGTTGGTATGATTACATAAATTTTATCGGTATATTACATAAGAAGAGAAAGCCTTTCTCATTAATACCAACCTATGTAGAGATTATTTTTTTTCACGGTGATGAAAACGCGTTATCGCTTCCACCATTTTGAGAGTGAGTATGACGGCTATGTTGGTTTCATCGGTCTTACGGCGCAATGTCGACACTCGGGAGTATAACATCACCTGAGCTATCATTGGGCTGAGTTCACAACCCCTCCATACTCTACACCGACATACCAATAAATACCCTGAAATACTTGCAGGGCCCTTATTCTGTATGGTAGTGTAAACGCGTAACGCGGCCGTGTCAAGTTATCTTCGAGAAATGTGCGTGGAATGGTATTCTGTAAGCCAAATTTCTATAGTCCTAAACATGATGCGTTGTGTTACGTGCTTGTTACGCACTGTTAAAATAACGTGCGGGATAGAGAATAAGGCCCCAGGTTAGCTAAGTAACAAACAAATAAACAAAAACAATGTTTAATTTAAATTAAGCATCGACTCCAAAAAATATTTAATGTGCATATGTTTCATATTGCCTTGATGGCCTAGTTGCAATACATACGTGGTACGAGCATAACTACCACACTCAAGTCTTGGGTTCGAATCGTGAGTCGGGTCAAAAATAACTGGGACTAGGTTTTTCCATCTTAAAAATCACTCAGTCGCAACTCAGAACCAAGAACTTGGCGGTGTGATACCCCCGTGCCATGGAAAGCCTGGAAGAAATTGGGGCTGTGCCTGATCTCCCTCCAGCCATGGCTGATATGCCGGTGAGATGGTAATACGACATGTCGTATTACCATCTCACCGGCATATAGGAGTGAAGGAACAGAGAGCGCACCTATGTATTGCGTACAAACCTATACACTATCCCCTGCATACTTGGTTGATCTCTATACAGATTAGTCGCCGTGAAATTCGGCTAGCAGGGATTATTTCATTCAAACATAAAACCACGAACTGGAAATATTTCATTGCTTATATTTTAATAACTTCTTATTTAAACGGATATTAAGTGATATTTGTAGTCGGTTTTAAGAAGACAGCAATTATTAACTATAATTTCGAAATCATATAAATTACGCAATAGCATAACATATTTTCAAATTTCAAATCAAATCAAAAAGTATTAAATTAAAACACATTTTTACTAAACCCGAGTTCATAACGAACCAACTCAACTAAGGAGTGGTACTAAACAAGTGAGGGAACAATAAACTTTACGGCTTCATTATTACAAAAGAGATTACACAAACGCTATTAAGTTACGTTATGTGCTAAAAGTTCTCACCTTATGTTCAATTGTGAACGTAACACAGAATAAAAATACGGATGAAAAGAAAACACGTCTCATTTAGGTATCTCTGAAATACGAAACGTACAGTTGAGCATTTATTTCTACCACCGCGTGTTCATTTTTCCATATATTTTCAAACAGGCCGGCGTAATTCCATCTGGACCTCATTCCACTTACCATCAGGTATTGTTGGGTCATCTTCTGAGCATGTATAAACAAATATAGTCGTTAAAGCATTCATAATTCTCCTATTATAGTAGCCTGGTGAGACTAATCCGATATTTCGCCTTAAAATTTCGATTAAAATCAGGCGAAATATCCATTTCTTTTATTTTTTCAATTTCATACCTTCATACTTGTTTAGTTACCCTTAGGTGAAACAAATTTATAAAATGATAAAGCCTTAAAGCATTCATAATTCTCCTATTATAGTAGCCTGGTGAGATTGCATTCCGACTTGGTCCAAGAAAGATCAGGCGCAAGATCCATTTCTTCCAGGCTTTCCGAGGTATGGGGACATCATACCGTCAACTTCCTGACTCTTAGCTGCGACCAATTTTTAAGATGATAAACCCCAGTCACATTTTTTTTGGCTTGTCTCGAGATTCGAACCCAGGACCTCAGCGCGGTAGTCGTACTTAATGTGCCGCCTTATTCGCTGTATAAGTGTTATGATATCTCCGTGAAATTTTCTATGATATAACAAAGTTACAAACGCTATAAGATGCGTTGCGTGCTTATTATGAACAGGCGAAATAACATGTGGCATAATGAATCAAGGCCCGGTCGTGGGCGCTCACTATCAACGAACGAAATGTCCGACTCATGCATAAAAAACAATATATAAAAATTGTATAAGTCATTGTACAATATTTCTATAAGTCACGCTGAAAACTTGGACATTCATAGAATCCTTAATATTGCATTTTCTCAAGTCGAAGTTTATCGGAAACGGCTTAAGATATTGCGAATGCAAGATGGAAGAAATATTGTAATCCGAATAACTTGTTATTCTTTGCGAACGGAGTGAATTACTACGTTAATAGTCGCCATTTATTTGAAGGCAAGTTATCGAAGATTATATTGAGCATAAATTCAGAAGGACTTTAAATACATTTGCCGTATTACCGACCCGTGTGTCGTGAACTACAAAGACAACTTAATGCCATAAAACAAGTATTATATTAATATTGCTCCAGTCCAATACTAGACGGAAAAACCCAATATCACTCTACTTAAACTGCTGATTTACAACTGGCTTATGTAGTCATAAACGTCCATATACTTGAGGTTAAAATTCGTCCTAAGTTCATTAATTTCTCTCCCGCTTATGGAGGCAAGTGGCCAGTTAATATTTTCAACTCCTCCCATTCTATTTGATCAATTTCGTTGCGGGATCAAGACAAATGAGTGTTCCTTTAGTCTCGCCGAGTTTCAACGCTCGGTGTCATAAAATGAGCGTCACTGCTGATCGTGCCTTACAGGGTTGTAGTGGTGGGTGTGAGGGCGAGAAAGTTTCTACTCGAACCTGAGACCGTACCTTGTATATATAACTACGCCACTAACTCATTTTGACTCGTCGATAATTATTATAGCTTACGTTACCGATGAAGGAAACACCACAAGAAAACCTGCGTACTTGAGTGTTCGACAAACACTACTCGTCCACGATAGGCCAACGTTGTCCCTCTCTAAGTATGTAGGCACTTGTTAGATGGACAATTTAATAAAGGCTACTAAGATGAGAGGAAATGGTATTAATAGATTATATTGTACCGTTCAAAAAAGTCTATCTAGATGTTTAACCTTCGGTTTAGTAAAGTAATTGGAAAATTACAAAAAATACTATTCCTAAATCAACGCACAAACTGCACTTTGCTGGTGGTAGATATCTCATATGAGAAAGTTCGCTTAAGTAGGTCCGCCGCAATGTCTATTCAAGCAGCAGTATGTAGTCACTGTTGTGCTCCGGTTTGAAGAACATTATAGCCAATGTAACTACTGGACATAATAAGACTTAACATCTCATGTCTCAGGTTGGCGACCGCAGTGGAATACCAAACAATACTTTGTAATTCAAGGTGTTGGATGGTGTGACTGTTTATTTTCGTATCGCTTTCCATCAGGCAAACGGCAAGCTCGTCACATCATTCAAAGTAATAAAAAAACTTTAACATCATATCCAGAATTTTTCACGCTGCCACTAAAACAATGAGCCTGTCACTTTTATCTAGAAACAATAAATATACCAGCACAATGTATCTGCACATGAATGAAAAAGACATTTCCTCAATGTATGTAAATACACTCGTTCAACTAGACCTTGATGACGTCAGCCGCTGTATAAAAACAATGTTTTGATGCGCATTTTATACGCAACATGTTTATTTGTTGTTTTTTCTACGGTCTTATGTTAAAATATTTCAGCTTACAATGTTCACATACGTAAATAGTTCCACCAAGATGGTCCCGCCGCGGAGTAAAGGTCTCCTAAATATTCCAATCAAGTTTTGCTCGTGGCTTTTCCTCATAGTCTTTTCCGGAGTTAAGATTGTGCTTTGGAAATCATTCTGCTAAAACAAGGTCTATCAAAATCGGCTCGACGTACGGTGATAAGTCCAAACTAATAACAAACGTTTTTAAGGTACAAATGAGCACATCAAATGTAAAAAAATCGTTATTATCAAATCACTTATAAACACTTAAGGTTATTTATTGGTATTTTTATAGATGATAAATTATTATTTTCTAGTATCTGACTTCAAAATAGTTAAGTACTATGTAATTTCACCTATTGTTATTCCTAACATAAGACAATGTTCAAATTTGTTTTCTTATAAATTACAAAACTGATGATCGATCATACATGTTACAAGCAAAAGGCATGATTGTAGAATTTTTTGATCGGCATCTACTAGATGTAAATCTGACATGCGCTATTTATTCTTAGTAAGATACTTAAATAATGATACTAACAAAGTTCATGATTAAGTGAAACACTAAAATTATGCAGTTTAAAAGTGTTGAAGGCAAAATTATAAAATATATAATTATTAAAGCTTTAAACTCGCGGTTTTAGTATAAGAGAAGCTTAAAGTGATTACATATTTATTGTAGCAAAAGTACGGCTTGCGTCTCACATTGATGCCACAGGTACAAGTCTAGAGGAGCTACGATCAAAATTTCAGATCGGTTTGATGGCGATTTTCAACTAAACGTACTTACACACACGAAAGTGTATACGAAGACTGTTATGTCAATACAACTAAAACTTAACATGATTCAACTCAGCTTAGGAAAAAAACAAAAATCTACACATATTATAAAACGAAATCGTCAAAAGCTGTCTTTCTGTAAGTGATCGATTTTCTCAAAATCTACTGAACTAATTTTTGTACGGTTTTTACTAAAAGATAGTGCAATTCTTGAGGAAGGTTTAAGTTAATAATTCATTACGGTTTTGTGATAGTTTCAGACCCTGGGAAGGATAGGCTACTTTCTATCCTATCCAAGGAAATTATGTACCGGAACTTTTATCTCGTTGTTTTTTCACGCGAGCCATGAGCAATAGCTACTTAATAATAATCGAAAACAAAACTAAAAAATATGATAAATAAATTTATTTACTGTATAGTTAATCATTTTAATTAAATATCGGTCAGTTTTAAGACATTGCTTCGTGACAGTCGCACTCTTAAACTTTGTAGAGTTACGCAATGACAGTACGCGGTTAAGAGTATAACCTGTCGATTTAGGATTTTAACAGTTAAATCGCGATGTTTTGTAAGAGCATTATTAATTTGAACAAAGAATTGTATTACCGCTCATAAATTAATAATTATAACTTTTTAATAAACAAATGACTTTAATACATGAGAATAACAGTGGTGTGTAGGCTATGGAACATCTAGGCGTAACGCTCTAATTTGTAAAAAATATGGTCAGGTGAATTACCTTTTCACGATTTCTTTACATTTACTTAATTACCTAAATCGATGGAGTATAGAACATAATACTATAACGTACTAGTCCGTATAACTATTGTTAACCTTACTTATATCCATTTGTGTAACAAATACAATATGATCTAATGTTCCAGTTATTTTATAACATCCGATTGTCCGAATACCTAAACTTCGATTTTAATTTAGGAGTTCTTAGCATTGGCATTGAACCTGCGACCTCATTCTTGGTAGTTCATTCCACTCTCCATTGAGCGATCTGCGAGCATTGGCGTATTATAGACCTCGAAGAAAATATTACAATATAAACTAGCATAGAAGACAAGCAATTATGGGTAGTTGGTGAATCTTTAACAATAAAGATTATATAATTGACCTTAAGAAAAGCAGTTTCTATAATCGAACCGTATGTATATATAGACATATGTATGTAAGTATGTATGTCAGCGATTTTCTCAAAAACTATTGACCCGATTTGGTCCAGGCTTTCGTTATTTAAATACCAATCTTTCAAGGAATTTAGTACAAAATATATTATCTGACAAAGATCTTCGGAGATAGACAAAGGAACTATCCATTGACTAACTGCAAATTAACCCCGATTGCCGCAATCGTATATAGATGTTTAATCCAGCCTGTATGATTTTTAACTAACATATATGGAAAAAATCTTTTGAACGAAAAGCAAAACGACATCAAAAACCAGTACAAATCAAAACAAAAAATTATATATGCGTAGGTATATTAACTTCATATTATATAAGTCAGTGTTTATTTTCTCCATAGAAACTCTCTTGAACTCACCGTTCTAACTCAAATTACTAGTTTCACTAGATTTATACCAACATTATTAAACGTTATCAAATTATCTTATCATTAATAATACAAGGCAAAGGCAAAATCATATAGTGCCGATAGTTTTAAAAGATGATACAGATTAATTATAGTGTAATATCGTGTTAGTGGAAAATGAAATTGTTCGGTGCCAACTATATTTTTCTACTCAATTTTAAGAAATGTAATTCTTTGGCTATTTTTAATGCATGTTAGTTAAGATGCAATAAAACTGTACCAATAAAATTTTAACTGTTGAAAATAAGTAAACTAGCCTGTATTGTTTAAAACATAGGTATCAAGATGAGATAAAAGAACTTTTGTGAAGTTTAATGCCGCACTGACCATTATAATTAAAAGCACACGTTGAAGATATAATGTATGATTGTCTCGGTGGCGTACTTTATTACGGTTCAACCACAGTGAGGTCATAGATTCGTTCCCCGGATTGGGCAATGTAATATATGCTTTTCTGCTGTGAATCGGCTCGGAGCCTGAAATTTATGTCCGATATGGCGATAAGCACGCCTCTATCACATCACAGGACGGATTAGTGAATTCAATCTCGCGAGATTTTAGACCTACCCCAAATCCCGCAAGACCGTAGAACCAGTCTTGCGAGATCTCAATGCTTTACGAGATCTCGAGAGATCGTAGAGCCGGCGCTGGAACCATCAATTGGTATATATATATATATATATCAAGGTAAAACATGTTTATAATCAGTTCCCAATTGCAATATGCTGTTAGTCGAAGATACGTGAATTAATACATTGCTGTGGAATTCAGGCTAAATCTTGACGCACTTGTAGATATTCTAGTACCTAACTCAGTAATAGACACTTTTAATAATATATAAATTATGCATTATGCATATTTAGGTCATACGTTATATAATATATAGCAAGAACACGTGTATATTTTAATTACCTGTAGTTTAAATGTTATTTGCTTATGGAAATAAATTTTATAGGAAATAATCTTTTTCTTTGTCGTTTGTAAAAAATGATCGTTCAATATCTATCTACATATATTAAAACTGGTAAAAGATTCCACTCCGTAATGAATGTATTTAAATTTCACAATTCATTATGTACAACACCTCAAATGTAAAATGTTATGAAATATGATTATAATTTCCATCTCTCAAATATTTATGATCACTAAAGTTGTTACTAACGTTGTTCCTATTACGAGATTAAATAAAAAAAGAAGCTATCTAAGGATCTCAAAAAAAATGTAATTTATTTTTATCAAGGAGGAACTATTTCCATACCTGTCTAACCTTAAACCATTAACTCCTAAATATTTATTTATTTTTTATTTCTCTATGTATTAATCTTAACCCATTTGATATACTACTATTATTTTATTACCAATACATCTTCCTCCGTATTCGTATGTACAATAGTCTTATATTTTCCCTACTTTCGTCTCCCAAGATCCTATATCATCCAAATAACTTGACATTCGCTAAATGCAACTAAGCCGCGAAGTTATAAAGGAAAAAAAAAAGGTCCTTGACATCAATTAATTACTTACTCGTTTTCAATATAAGAAGTTTAAAGAGCATCGTTCACGATTTAATTTATTTAATACTCTTGAGAGAGTATGTATTATTGGTAGTAAAAAAAATAACCTTAAAAAAATTCACTAACTTTTACATGACCGATGGATTATGCAAGAGAGGTGACAAACTTCACACAATACGACATCAAAATAATAAATCCCTTGAACACAATCAGTTTTCAATGCGCAAGGTTCTTTATTTAAAATTTTACTTACATTTTTACGTCCCTGTGGCTGTATGATGACGGGTCCTAAACTCAGAACACAGGGGAAAAAAAAAACACTCACTATTCACACTTGGAATTTAGTACGCCACTCGACATCGTAACGCAATACACTCGCGATCGCGACGACGAGAAACACAATCCACACGTCCGAACACAACGGCGAATGCCGGGGTACTGAAGCTGGATTCCACAGCTCTAGGGAGGGTGAATTTTCTTTTTCCCACCCTTATTTTGAACGTAGCGTTATGCTACTTAGAAATACGAATTCGGTTGACGCACAGCTTAGCGAATATTAAGTATTCTTCTTTATTAAAATATTTATGTTTAGCGACGTCACTGCTATGTAAATGCTTCTCTAACTTATGTAAATTAGTTCATAGTTCGATCAATACTCTTTAACAGAACTCTAAACCTCTCATAAAAACTACGATTGGTTTGATGTGCAACGTAGAAAATTTAGAAAATCGGTTTCTCCCTGTAGAGACATACTCAGCTAATCACTTTTCCTGTAACAGAGAATTGGCTGAAACCTATTGAAAGAGAATAAAAACTATTATAAAGTAATGAATGAGTTACAATTACGAACATTAAATTTACCGGAAAAAGTCGTAGTCATTTTCGAATAACGTTTTAGACTTAGTACCACACACACACTTACACACTAAGTACCACAATACATTTAAAGCCGAAATATAAATGCAAGTTGCTCACCGTGCTGTTTTTATATTTATAATTGTGTAAAATAAATGAGAAGATGTAGACAGTAGAGTCGGGAAATCTCCGGGCCGATACAGCCAAGAAAAAAATTCGGGCTTAAGTCGTTTTATTCATCTGTATTATTTTTTCGTTAAATCGCGATTAACACTGTCGCTTTTCTCTTCCAATTTCTAAAAGACCTCGATATTTTGCGCAGCTTTGTTGAATCCACTTAATCCGTTGAAATTAATGATTTTGACCATTGAACCTTTTTACGGATGTCATTTGGGCTTTTACAGAAAAATCTTGCGTTTATTCAAATTTCATTAAATAATATGTTTGATATTCTCATAAAAGAGTTCGCCAAATCCTTTATAAGTGAACCAATAAAACGGTATTTTGCGAACAATCTTCAGGAAATGGAAAGGGGCGCCTCTGAGGTGCTTCACAAAGAATGCGCACTACTTTTACGGTCTTATAAGGTTTATTTCAGAAAGTTTTGCATAAAATTATCGCAAAAACTTCAATGCGAAATATTTGAGAACCTTTTTAAATTACAATTTTATTTTTAAAGTATTAGTTCTTTAAATTCGTTAAATTTGTTTTGGTATTTAATTACGTCGCAAATTCAACATGTAAAATAGTTGTTTTGATAGTCTATGAATAAACAAAGTCAAATGGAATTTTTCAGTGAAAGAAAACAATAACACTCAATATTTAAAAATAGATTCGTTCTAAACATACGCTATATTCCTGTGTCCCAAACTCTAATTTTAATAGTAAAATCTTATATATATATATACCAACTTTCATATGGTGAATATCAAAAGTATAATATAATAATCCAAGTTCACCTAGCTTTCCGAGAAATCATCGACCGTACAGCTGAAGTTACAAACACTGCGTAGGAGTCCAAAGTTAACAACAAACTTAGTGTTAGCAAATATTTCTAGCCTATTTATTTATCGGGTTAAAGTTAGCGCTAACGCGATATAAACTGGTGTAGAGATCGCTCTGCTAGATCTTAATTTATATATACCTGCTAGAATCGGATTTGGTATTAAAATTTTGATATATCATGTGACGGGATCCACTCGGCGAAAATTTGTAACATTAGTTACGTCTCTGCCTATCCCTAGGGGATAATAGGTATGAGTTTGTGTGAATATATCGATGGTTGAAAGACTAAATGACTAAAGCGACATTTTTTTGCTAAAAAACGGACTAAAATTACATATTTTAAATCAGAACTTTTTTCTATATTTTTTTAACTAGTAAAAAATTTTCGAAAAATGTCGCTTAAGTCAATTAGCGTTTCAATCGGCGTTATGATATTAATATAGAGTATATAATATATTATATTTAGTACCTGTTTCTGTAGTGTGAAACGCAAACACATTCGTCAAAATTATATTTGGACTATATGGTATTTACAATCAGGAACAATTTTAGCAAACCCAGAATAAATAAATAAATTTGCCGATTGGAAACGAGCCAATAAGTCGCATTTGATACATTACCATTGGTCATGTTTTCAAGGTCGATAATGACCTTGAAAACAAAAGGAACTTCATAAAAATTGATGCGCATAACTTGGATACAAACCCAAGGACTGGTGGTTCATTACACATTCCCGAAGCGCATTACTTAGTATGTCAATGTTAAGAACTGTTAAATATTCATACGATCACAAGATTCTCTCTTGTTTTGTTGTATCTGCAAAATATTTTAGAATATAGAAATGTTCACTCATAATATTTATTCCAATAGAAATTGATTTAATTTAAACAAATGAAAGTGTTAAAATTAAACTTTTTTTTCGGACTTTATCGCGGTATCACGCGGGAGGCTCCCCGTGACCACAAAGACTGCAAAGTCTTCGAAACATCAGGAAAAAATGAAAATATAAAAACCGCGACATCCAAGAAAAAAAATATTTTAATGTCTTACATTCGCGTAAACATAACAAAACAAAATGAAATGTGGTTTATACCTACTTTACCATTTGAGAGATGTGCGATTTTAAATAGGGCCTAATTAACTAATCAATCTCACTTTTGAGTAAAATTTCAAATAGACATTAAAGATATTGAACTATTTAAACAAATGTTAAATTACCATGTAAGAGTTTGTTCTTAGCTGAGTCGACGTTGTTTAATAAACTTGAGATATCATTTGAGCTGATGCTAATATGGGTTAAGTAGAAACATTTTAAACATGCCAGCCTTAATTTGACGCTTCACAGCTGATATCATAGGACAAAAATGAGCTACATTAGTACATCCCTTAATATAGCTTGTCTGAACCACACGCTCGGTACTTACCGCAACAGACCAACGCAAACGTGTAGATGTAAACAAGCTAGTACAAACGCCTAAAGCCCTAAGCGTCACGTTTGATTTCTTGATAGTTTGCTAAGGCTCGGCACGCAAGTTGTTCCGGTATCTAAGTTTCGTAATTTAGCCTTGTATTGGACTTGTCAGGTCGATACACCCTTTTTTGCACTGTAGCAAGTACTTGGAAATTTAATCTTCCACGTTTAAACTACTACTGACATTTAAATTATGCTATCGTATTGTATTTAAGATAACGAGTTAAATATTCAACCGTAATTTTTTAAGATTTTAATCACCTAACATTTTTAAATTACCATGAAACACACCGAAAGTACTTAATGAGCGTATATTTTACCTTTTTATAACATCTTTATCCATATTACCACAATTCTTATAGAATCATGAATACGCTGCCGGAATTTAAAAAAGAAAACATAATAAAGGCATATTAGTACGTTGACTCCAAACACTATTCATCACATCAAAATCACTTGTCATCTACAGCCTTTAGAACTCCACTGCTAAACGTAAGCCTCTTCTAAAGATTTCCAAACCAATTAGATGTGACCTGCAACCAGCGAATTCCCGCGACCGTTACCACATGACGATCTGGTAAAGATAATCACTTGGTAAATATCAGTCGTGTCACCAAGAAGTAGCCGTCCAATAACTCGTCACCGGCAAAAGTTTTAAACCAATGACTAATTTTATTCAAAATACTTTTGAGTAAGGAAAAAACACCTTAATCCATATTTCGAACGCATACGCATACAAAATATAAATATAATTAAAGTTATTTAACCTAACAATAAACAGACGGATCCAGTAAAAACAATTGGTTTTCGAATCACGTTTGCCGAAATGTTGGATCGAGATAATCTTGTGTAATTACAACTCTCCTGATTAAATATGTTCTGTTGGTTTAATAAAATCAGCAGACGCCGGCGCGTAATTCGATTTAGGATTTCTAACGCAACATTAACACAATTTATTTTATTCAATAACTATGACAAGGGCTTAGAATGGGATTCGTTAGTTTAGTGGTTGTCACGACCGCAGATCGTCTGGACAGTCAGTTCAAGTGACGCGAGTTCTGTGCCCGGGTAGGGAATTAAATAGGAAATGTACAAAAAAAATTAATAAATTTATCGATACCTATTTCTTTTACGATTTAGAAGGTTTATTTTACAATGGACTATATTCCAGGGACGTAGCTACCGCTGTATCAGCCTTATCAGTGATAGGGGGCCCCTTAGCTTTGGGGCACCTCTTGGCCCATTCTTAATTAACTAAGCGGGCGCCCAAAAGTTAGCACTGCTCTAAAGACACCCCAAAAATATAGATATGGCCCTCTTTATGGCAAACTACGCTACTACTATATTCCTATGTAATGTATTTTCAAAGTGTCAATGATGCTTCTGGTATTGAAAATATTTCGTCGTTTGTCACTTATCAAGTGACCCGCATGCCCGTCTCATTTTTTGGAAACTTTCAAGAACTGAGGTAAAATAATCAAAAATTGTGATAAGGGAAAATACTGTCAAATAAATAATTAATACGTCTATACAATTCGATTCTCATTACTAGGAAAACATAATAAGAGCCCTACAATAGTAAAAACAGAAAAAATGTGTTAAATAGAGGCACGACTAGTGTATCTAAATTTCATTGAGATTATATCCCCCTCGCCCAGCTTTAATCCGTCCCATGATGTGATAGGGGCAAGCCTATCCTATCGGACACAAATTCCTAACAACTCAGTGACATTTTACATCGTAACACGCATAAATAATTAGAGTGTATCTTTACTAACAAGAAACAAGTTCAAATGCCTAACACATGTTTTCGAAACACGTGCGAATATGACTTACGATTTTTTCATCCATCTTAATTTATACGGACGGCTCTAACGACGCAATTAATCATGCGTTGTTTGTCTCGTACTACATCGACATGTCACTAGTTGCGTGATATACCTGGAGGCTATTCTTGATCAGTCGACATTTATGTTGTTGGTGGTAGGATATATTTTATATCCGCCCGGACAGCGACCACCGTACACAAGGTGTTAACAACTGCCATAGTGGCCCATATAAGTGTATCGCGTTCCAGGATCAGGCTCTGTTTCTCCGGTTCCCACAGGCCGGCAAAATTGTATCGACTGCTGAGAGGTCTCTCGTTTCATTACTATTGGACCTTACTCCACTTACCATCGTATGCAGAGGGGTTACTTTGTCGTGTTCGTATAGAAAAGAATGTCTAATAATAAGAAATAAGTACATATCTACATTTATATTGTCTAATAAGATACACACTTACGCATTTTATTCCAATTTAAAAAGCCTTTCCCGCCACTAAGGTCCTAAAGCCACTATAGCGATCCAATAAATATGGTTATCCAGGACACAATCTATCCTTATTCCAAATTCCATCTAAATTCGTTCAGGAGTTACAGCGTTAGCTTCAAACATTCGAACATACAAACATTCACCTTTACAATATTAGTAAGATTAAGATAAAATATGAAGAATATTAATTGACCAATAATTAGATTAATATTAACACATATATGAATATCTAATGCGATTGACCAACTAAAAATCCTAGACTAGGAATAGGCATTTTTTTTAATTGTAGCTTGGCGAAGTAGTTTCACTTTACCTGATGTTAAAGGAAGTGAAGGTCATAGAAAGTGCCGACCGGTCAAAAATACAAGCATCCCCGGACTGTCCGCACAGTGATGCCTGCCTGCATAATTGCTTCTTCACGCTCCGCTTGATAGACTCCAAGTTATAGGACGGAAAGAACACGTGTGCTGGCAAACCATTCCACAGCCTGACGGTGCAGGACAGATATGAGTTACCGAACCTTTTAGTTCGCGCCGAATCATTTAATTTGAAATGTCTTTACATGCAAAATACAGAGAAACACGATTTTAACACGATATTCATTATGTTGCGACATACCTAGACATAAATATCTACTCTTTGAGAATAACTCCTCTGACATCAAAATAGATAAATCTTGAAAAAATTGCGTAACATCTGTCTTATAACGGAGATACGCATAGCAACTACTGAACACATGGTATAAGAGAGCGTCCATTAATTATGGGAGGCGCATCAGAGGAGGATTTTTTATCGTTTAGACGATATCCTCAAATAAATCGAACAAAAAATGCGTTACATTCAAAAGCTATCACCTAGTCAATCAATATTGTTCAAGATAAAATTTATTTACACTTTCCATTAATAATATCAGCCATGTATTATATACTTGCTCACTGCTCACGGCCTCCTCTACAACTGAGAGGGATTAGGCCTTAATCCACCACGTTGGCCTAGTGCGAATTGGTAGACTTCACACACCTTCGAAATTCCTATAGAGAACTTCTCAGATGTGCAGGTTTCCTCACGATGTTTTCCTTCACCGTTAAAGCGAACGATAAATTCACAAAGAATACACACATGATTTTTTAGAAAAGTCAGAGGTGTGTGCCCTTGTGATTTGAACCTGCGGACATTCGTCTCGACAGTCCGTTCCACACCCAACTAGACTATCGCCTCTTTCCATTAGGAATACAATAACTGTCAAGAAGTTTGTATATTTGGCATGTAATTACGTGTGAAGTGTCCTCGCAAGGACTGTGTTAAACGTCCGAGGCTAATGCGGTGTTAACACCGGTCCGTTCGGAATAAACCTGGCTTGCGGTTACACCGTAGCGTAACAAATAAACTCATGAAATTATAATGTGTTAGATATCTCGGAGACAGTGTCAGCTTGTTGCTGAAATATGCTACACTACTCCTTAATTGACTTTTATTAAAGCTGATGAAGCAACTGTAAGTTTTAAAGTAGTGTTGTTTATCTGGGTAATAAGCGGACGGCGTCTGTGGGTCACCTTATGGTAATTTTTTTTTATCTGGTCTAGGAGATTGGAGAGCAACTTGTAATAAACATGTTTACACAGTTTTTAATTAGAAGTCATTTATAGAACTAAAAAGTTGTAATAATTACAACACAGACAGCAAAATTCACTGCGCAACATAGAATATAATTTTTTTATCTTAAGTATTACTTTTTTCCATAAAAAAAACTATGTAGAAGAGAGCAAGTTAATTCTAGTATACATATAGCAATAGAAAATGTATGGATTATTAAAAGAATTGTCTTTTAGAATACTGAGACCTTTTCAATCCACAGAAAAAATCAAACTGTGTCGTACTCTGTTAGAGCTACACCACCATTCCATTATGGTGTAACCATTCAAAAGTTATTGAATTGAAAAAAAAACGGACAAATGCGAGTTAACAATGTACACCAAGGGTTCCGTACAAACTTGTAGGTAAGATATTTTGTTTAAAAAATATGATCTACCATGACACTATGAAAAAAAAAATCACATATCGTGTTGCCGAACGAGTTTCTTGTGCCGTTTCTTTTTCACATTTATAACTGGGTTCCGAAGCGGTGATAGATTCATGACTCGTGAAAGACTATTTGAGTAAAAAAATAGTTTAAGTATATAAGTTCAACCTTGATGAACTTAACTTTGCCGTTAGATCCCAAAACGCGATTATTGCAACATCCGCAAATAAGTTTTTAATAAAAAGAAAACGCTATTTTTTTTTCTTATAAAAGTACAATAGTTTTCAGATTTTTTCCTTTACATGTGCTATAAGACATTACTAAATTTCATAGTTATGGATCAACGAGAAGTACCCTATTATTTAGCATCATCATCATTATCTAAATCACATTTTATTAAACATTTTGCCCTTCGCTTTATACATACTTATGTTAAAAGGAACGGTGCATCAAACGCTGAGTGAATGAATCAATGGATTACGGTAATTTTTTACTTGTACTCTGTGGATACAAAATTAAACCAAGGACTATCTTCGGTACTAGATAATCCTCGGTTAGTCTTGGATTTGTAATAAGAATGAATTTTAGTCCGAGAACTAACTTTAATACCGTAACAAACCTGGATTTTTTAGTCTTGGTTTAAACCCAGTACTAAGCTATCTTTTTGTAATAAGGCGGTATAGGTTTTGATACATTTGTCAAATCTCAAAATATGCGGCATTAACGGTCATATCTTTGATCGCGATAACTAACAAGTTTGTTTTTTTCACACCTGAAAAATACCGTGGACCCGAGTGTTTGATATAAATTTTAACTTGATACCTCAACGCTTTCCTGAGAAAAAAGCTTAACAGACAGACATTTGAAAAGACGGACAGACGGGCAAAAAGTGATCCTATAAGGGCTCCTTTTAAGGTACGGTACCCTATTATGGACATCAAGTAGGGTGCTAAAACGTTATTCAGATATAAAACCATATAAAATTACGTAAGTACCAATTACTGGAGCTACACTATCATTCGGCTGCGGTGTAACAGTCGGACCGGCGGTTATAGAAACCGATCACGTGCTGCACGCGGCCGAAGGACGTGAACCAATGTCCGACATTATTACCAGCCCACCTGAAAACCTATAAAAGTACACGACTTGCACAGAGCCGGCCCTGGAAGGAGGAACGAAATATTCTACTGCTGGCATCGCCAGGCTTAGAGTACTAAATTTGAATTATAGGCGCAACGCAGTCTCTATAACCCGCAGCTTTCGAAGAAATTAATAATAATATCAACCCTGTTTATATACTGTCCCACTGTTGGGCACGGGTCTCCTCTACTACTGAGAGGGATTAGGTCTTAGTCCACCACGCTGGCCTAGTGCGGATTGGTAGACTTCACACACCTTCGAAATTCTTATAGAGAACTTCTCAGGTGTGTAGGTTTCCTCACGATGTTTGACATTTCAAATAGGTGTAAAACGATTATTATTCAAAAAAAACAGTCTAAAATATCAGAATACTAGAACCGGCCCTGAACATACTATGCACCCACGCAATATTGATAGAAGTATTGCCATCCAAACGACTGCAGCGGACGTCTTTAAAGTCAAGGGTGGACGTTCAAAGAGATGACCAGTGCATATCGTATGCACGCTCCAACGATAACCAACTCACCGTGTGCCGTTACCACAGCGCAGTTAAAATATAATAAGACGACTTTTTAAATATGACTTTTAGGAAGTAATTTAATTTATTCTTAAAGAAATGTGAAAAATACTAAGCTAAAAGTTTCCGTCAAGGAAAAGTAAAGGTGCATGTATGGCGTATGCGTGCATTATGAGTAACATATAATTACATTAATAGCGGAAGATACGATTAAAATTTCTATAAATAAATTGTTTTCTATAGAAATAATAGGACCACTATCTAAATAATTATTTATAATTGATTTTCGAATAAGACCTTTAATATAATTAGAAGTAAAACGTACGACTGGTAAAATATCATAAAACACATAAAATATTAAGAAGGATTTCAATTATTGACCTTAATATATATTACATATATCGAATGACATTTGACGAAATACTATTTAAATATTTATCGAGATCCTCTGGGAAAAATAGTCAAAGAACTTGTTTGGTTAAGGTAAAGATTATAGAATTGTTAAGATAGCTATTATATATTTTCCTGTGACATTTAAAGTAATTGATTGTTGCCATGGACGTCGCCAAGAGGACAGCGGGGTAGTTCTGAGGGAGAGTCGCACTAGAGAAAGCCTTGTGCTTACAGAGACTGCGCGATGGTAGACCTATCGTTAAATTCGGCCAGTTTTATCTTACACCTGCCAGTGGCGCCTCCCCCCCCCCCCACTTATTACTTCTATAATCAGCTTAACTTTATACTACAATATATTTATTTTTTAAATTATATGTTTAAAATTGTATGTGTATGAACAGTGCAGCTTCGAATTTCAAAATATCGTAAAAGTCAACCAATGACAGAATTCGTGACATCATTTTATTACTGGGTACAATTTTCTGACCCTATCTCCCTTAAAAACTGACTGTTGATTGTTTTCATTATTTCAATATCATATGATCTTTAGTTGTCGTTGGGTAATTTACAATCATTAAGCTATACTAATACTCTCCAACAGTGTCACTTATGTAACGACGCAGGGATAACATTTTGAAAAAACTCTATATTTTACCGCCCACGCAGTATTGGGGACGATATTTAAGATTACGGTCAATGGAAGTTTCTGTCACAAAGTATTATATCATAATACAAAGAGGGCTTTATGGCATGAATTCGATTAACCTTTTAAACCTATATTGACAAAGGAAACATTCGTGTAACTGGCAGACTCTATATTTGTATATTTTTTCATTTATACGTATTCATTGATTTAATATTTTAGACTGCCTCGGTGGCACAGTTGTATTGCGTGCGCTGTACGATTATCACACTGAGGCATCGGCTTCGAATCCCGGGTTAGGCAAAGTGTGGTGCGGTTTTTCTGAGCAATATAAACCGGAGTCTAGAAATGAGCCCAGTAAATGCCAATAGGCCTGTACCCATTACAGGATAGATAAGATAGCTGGCGAAATGTGTGTAACTTTTCTGGCTACCCCAGAAAAGGAAAAGGGTGTAATGCTAAATATAGAAGAGAGAAAACCTTGCCTTTAGAGAAAACCAATGTTATTTTACTGAAAAGCCCTTCTGGATTATTTGTATAGATACAACGTAGGCTGTAAAGCAAAACTTTGGTAGAGGACGAAAAAAGCAACAACCTGTGGATAAGAACAAGTTATAACGTACTGTTCTGTATTCTATAAGTAACTGTTCTTTCGACAAATTAGTTTGAAATAATAATAATCAAATCTTTCTGGAGCGCCTTTTTTTTACCATTTTAAGACCGTAATTTCTGATTGATTATTCGTATAGCTTCTGAATGCTTTCGTTTTTTTTTATTTTTCTGATAATCTTGTAGTTTAATGTAAATATAACTGACACGTGAGAGTATTTCTAACTAAAAGTATGAGTTGCTACTAGACGAATTCTCTTAGAGTAGTAATAGACGCATTAGGGCGCTTAAAATCAAAGGGACTTTTTATTAATAATTATTTTGTTCGAAACACACTACATTACCGATCGTGCAGCTTATTATAAAGTGTTATTTTCATGAAGATATTTGTAGTTTCATTTAGTAATGCAATGTCAAAGTGCCCCTGTATAAAGGTTAATTACTTTTTGGTTTTTAGAGGTTTTTTAAATCGATTTTTATTTAAACAAAATATACTAATAACTACGCCATTATTATGTGCATGCTAATTAGTATAAAAATTTAAATAAAATGTCGATACCCCTGACCTTCGACGGTTATCATTGTTAAGTAATGCAGTATATTCATGAAGCAAAAATATTTATAAAAGTTACTGTAAGATAATTCAAATCCACATTCATAACATCTCAGCAAATACTTTCCCGAAAAACGCAATATCTTTATGTTTCTATAAATATTTTATCGAAACGCTATGTAACAGGAAATCTATAATCAAAGTTATATTTACGACTGGGAATAAAAATATGGCTTCATGAAATCCTAATTCTTTAAGAGTTACTTTTTATGCTCTAATTATATTTATCTTCAAATCACAATTCTGTTTGTTCCTTCAACGCTTCTGATCCTATCTTATCAGATGATTCATAATTCTCGACATCAAAGCAAGCATTACCAAAGGCTTTGACCGTGTGATACAACTTTATCTGTCCTTACTCAGTAGTGATCTTATCCCGTGACCTTCATTTGATGTGTCTTTTTCCTGGCTTGTTATGACCGCTTGGACAATCTTAATTAATTGGACTCGCATCGTTTCCCTTATTAGGGGCTGAGGTATATTATTAACACGTACAGGTCTCATGTGATAGATTATGAGTCTATCGTTATTTACTTGAGACAATTCCAAAGCCCATGCTCGTACTGAGCAGCAAAACCCAATATTTCTTGTCGAAACCCAAAACCTCAACGCAGCAGTACCGCATCTTCTTCTTCTTTGGTCGTGTTCTTCATTATTGAAGGTCGTATCCCTGAAAGGCCTTAGTGGTGGTTTGTATATGATCTTTCCGTTTTGTTCGATTTTCGGCTTCTTTTAAGGCAGTCGCAATAGACAATCCAGTAAGGGCAGTCACTTGATCTACCAAACGGATGGGTATTCGGCCGCAAGGTCTTTTATTCGCGGCAAGGTCTTTTCCCTTCTACTGCTGCACCGCATATGTAACCAAAAAAAATTTATGATGATGATATTTATAAAGCAAAATTTATTTGGTGAGACAGTAGGTCTTTTTTGTAGTTTTCTTTTTAAACGTGATAATTATAATTGGCGATCTGCCTACAATGACTATGTCGGAAATATGTTATTATTAGAAACTTGCCTCGACTTGTTTGAAGACACTTAAAACCTTGGTAATATCCTACGGATAGTAATGGACAGTACCTTCATATTAAATCAACGGTCTCTCTCCAGTCATGACGGCTTGCAATCTCACCGGAGAATGAGAGTGAAGAAACAGAGTGCACCTATGTATTGCACACACACTCAAACTTTTTTACAAAGTGAATGGCCGTTTGTAGTTTGAGTTAAGATATTAGTAATAATTTACAAATAGTATTATAAAACACTTTACAAAAAAGTGATATACAACCCTCTTCAAAATTTAAATTAATACATTCCGGCATCAGATTGTAATTTGAATTCTTTTGTAAACGAAACTCTATAGGAACACCAGTTAACAGACGCTCGTGCGTCAGGTTTACAGGAAATGATAATCATCAGCACAATGTGCCAGTCATCGTACAAAAAACTAATTGCGCGAATAATTTTTCACGGCTTCAAATTGCTCGAACCACTTACGTAAGGCCTAAAAACGATAATCAGTTATCTGTGATCCCCCGCATCACCTACGCCCTTGGTAAAATACGATTCGTCACCCAACTTCACTTACTCCCTTACGGTTATGGAAAAAATTAAATCATCTGAAAGGAAATGTAATTAATTTATGAAAGCTTAGAAATCGCTTGAATGAATTTTATAGGGGAGTTTAATTTGTTGTCAATGGATATACTTAGACGAAATCTTTAGAAAGTACGTTTCTTTATTGAAAATCCTTAGTGATGCTTTCATTGAATATCGGAAAAGTTTTACAGAATTTAATTAATTTTAATTAAAAGCGAATTTTCGTCGTACTTTTCTAAAAGTAAATGTTTTCTAAAAATTACGCTGTTACCATTTAGTGCTAGATTTTATTGCATTTGATATGTATCTAGATATTGGATTTAACAAAATATAGATTTTGCTCCCGATTACAATGAAAAGTAGCTTATAACACTCAGAGATAAGCTACATAATCTACTGGTCAAAATAATCAAAATCGAAAAAGCAGTTAGATCCAACACGCAAATTCCACTCACAAATATATGAAGTAATAAATAATAATAATAATAATATCAGCCCTGTTTTATATACTTTGCCCCCTGCTGAGCACGGGCCTCCTCTACTAAAGAGAGGGATTAGGCCTCAGTCCACCACGCTGGCCTAGTGCGGATTGGTAGACTTCACACACCTTAGTAATTCCTATAGAGAACTTTTCAGATGTGCAGGTTTTCTCACGATGTTTTCCTTCACCGTTAACGCAAACGATAAATTCACAAAGAATACACACATGATTTTTTAGAAAAGTCAGAGGTGTGTGCCCTTAGGATTTGAACCTGCGGACATTCGTCTCGGCAGTCCGTTCCACACCCAACTAAGCTATCGCTCGCCATATGAAGTAAATTGAAAAGAAATATCTTCATAATGTCTCTTGAAATAAAATAACACATAATATTAAACTTAATCCTACCGTTTAATTTCTCCATAGCGTTAAGTACATCTATGAAATATCACAATATAAAGTTGTGGTTAGCCTGTGGGGGAATAAGAATAAAGTTTCGAAGCAAATAGTTCTGCAGTTGAGGGATTTAGTTGTCGCTGCCTTAATTGAGCTGAACTGTCCAACTAGGCGTCGATGCATTGTGGAGTTCGCGAGCTTGCATACTTCGATGACTGTTTTTATTCATAAATAATGGGAAAAGTTTATTCCGCTTTCTTATTTCGTTATTGTTGCGATATATTTTTAAATGCTTCGATATTTGAAAATGGACGCTCTATTTCAGCATACGTATATTATAATAGCTCAGGGAAAAAGCCTTTTCGCATATAGTGCACACACTTGTAATAGTCGTTCGGCTGTACCATTTGTATCTGGCTGGTTTTAATGACATTAAAAAGGTTACCTACATTTTAAAACAGTAGATTAGTAAATTTTGTTTTCAGCTATCTATCATTTATCTTTTTTTCTATCAATATGAGTGAAACTATTAAAGAAGTTCAATATATTTTAAAAAAATATTATAATAAAGGAAAAAATGCAGCGCAAACTGCAAAAAAATTGTGACTTTTTTAAACTAATGCAGTGTCAGAAAGAAATTAATTTACGACCTGAATTTCAACTTATGACGCGATAATAATCTCATCAAACGGCCTATAAACAGCAACTTCACGCAGAACATTCAATCACAAAGCACTGCGTGGCACGGGACCATGGACTACCCTCCTCCTACCCTCGTAATGTTAAACATAAAATGTTAAGTCTCATAATCGTCAGGAAATATGTTGACTCCAATACACTTACTTCTATCATAACGCTAATAAAAAAATAAAAATATATGAAGATACATTTTGATAACCAAGTGGCACACATATTCAGCATTCAGTTTTTTTTTTATACAGCCATGACAGCCCCACTACACCTACTGGTAAGTGCAGTGGGATCCATAAGCAGGACACAGGACACTTATATGGGCCACTATGGCGGGTTTAAATTACTGTCAAACTAAGTTGTTGAACAAAAATATACTTTGTTTACTCTAAAATAGCTAACAATTTCAAAGAAATGAGTTCACTCCACGAATAATTTCCAATAACTCACCAAAGTTATTTCTTTAATCGCATTTCAAAATCAACGCTTTACCTCAGTAATTTATGTTTTCCACAATGTGAAAATTGAATTTGCATTCCATCTCCGAATACTAGTGTAAAATTAAGAATTTATTTGCGACCCGGTTTTGGAACGGAAAAATATCTTTAAGTCAAACCCAAGCGCGACCTTTGATAGCAAATCTTTTTTTTTTTATTCTTTAACAAAAGGCATACCACAGAACACAACCATTATAAAGAATACTTAAGCACTAAATTACATTAAGACTAGATTGTATTCCTTAAACCTATGCCCTAATTGAAATTATACTACGGAAACGACTCTACAAAAAAAAAAAAAAAAAAAAAAAAATAAACATCTGCTTATACTTACTTAATTGAGTTATGTAGACATAAATTGTATGGAAACTAAACTCTTTTACGGATATTAGGTAATAGGTACCTATTTGTAACAGTCATGATATTTTTTTAAGGTATCAAGTTCATTGATGGTCTCCACTATCCCATTAATCACATACAAGATCATTTTGATATTACGTTAATAAATTAAAGTATATATTATATACCTCTCCTCCTGAAAACAAAAATTTACCATAAGTTATTCTAACTAAAGATGTAAAATAAAAATGTATGTTTCAAAAAAAATAAAAAAGAGTCAAAAGTAATTTTGACTTTACATGTTCTAAAACCAACTACTACTAGAGAGAATTTATCGGAGCGACAACACCATGCTTTTACTCAGAAATACACTTACAAACATAAATTGCACGCAACTACAAAATGACCAAAAAATAAAATACTAAATCCGGTTTTTAGCGAAAGAATTTTTATTCATGGGTTATTTTTGTTACAATTTTAGCAGTGATAAAGACAGACCGACAACCGACCGATATATTTCCTCTGTTACAACTTAGTTATCATTCTTAGAAATAAATTACATTATTTTAATTAATCGCTATTTTATTTTGATACTTGTGTCTGTATGTGTTTGATACACATTAAAACTTGTATCAAAATTCTGGTTATTTTTTTTTATTGCTAAAGCTCTAAAACTTTCCTCTCAGACATAAAGCCCCATTTAACTTAGCTCTACAATATTACAATTTCTAAATACTTTCATTTATAAGAAATGTTTTAAATTTACCTTCCTATTTCAATATTATATTAAAAACGACCTTTTCGGAACTAAAATATTTAATTAAAACATAGATTTAACTAAAACAAAAACACGAATTCTACAATAAGTTGTATCAAATATAGGCATGAAAACTCATTAAAAGTTTTGTTTACCAAGTCCATTAATCTATATGAACAAAGTGTGAACATTTCTTGCGGATACCGTGAACTATTCCGATGTACGCAAAGTTAATAATTTCGTTGGGTCTAATTCACATAGTTTGTATATGAGTGTTGTGATGCTCAAATTGAAATAGTCACGAATGACGTTTTAAAATGTTGATACTTGCCAGTAGGAATAGAATAGTTAAACATGTTCAAACACAATTTTAAAATACATATAAATAAAATTGAATGAAAATAGGCCTAGATATATTTGATATAAGTTCGAAATTAAAAATTACAATATCTTCAGATCAATCGAAAACGATCAAATAAGTCATCTATTAACTTTAATCTGATTGGTGTATTTAGCGATACAAAGATTCATATCAGCCAATAGCAATCACAGTGAAATTAAATTTGATTTTCAATTTATCGCATAAATGTTTTTAAACTGCTAAACACCTTTTAGCATTCCTTTGAGTGAAGTTGTAGACCAAAACGTTTGATGTTCCTTAGGACATGTTTAGCAGAAACTGGGTCTCGCCGCATCGCATCGTCCTCGCTATCAATAGACCTCTCTTGACCCACTAAACCAGGGACATTCACATCATTTCTCGTTTACTCCCGAGGGCCGCATCAAAGGTTTGTGCTATAAAAATTTCATGAAACGACTAGGAGTCGGCGCACATCTTTTTAAAATCGCCGCAATGTTAACACTCGAGCTTTCTCAATTCGGATGAGATACAAAATTTACCGGCCATTAAAGGATATTCGACTTTAGCCCCATATTAATGGGGTCCACATTTAAGTAATGTGACGTTGGTAGTTTTTGTAATTATGATGTATCGCTAAAATGAAAAGCGACGAGAATTCGACGCTCTTTTGCGCGAAATCCTGACGCAATCATTCTTGCCGCGATAATTGCGGATGGAGACAGCGGCCGCATAATTTTATAATGTACTTCAATATTTTCAACAAGCATTTTGCTTTTAACGAGGACCGGCCGTCCATTAGTTCACAGCCCTATCGTTGTTTTTTTTAATTTGAATTGAAATAGAGTGCTATGATATATAGGAAAAAAATAACATAATTGTAATGTATTCGCGATTGATGAGTATAAATTCTGAGGAAATCCAACCGTAAAGCAATCATGACGTAAAGTTAGCCATAAAATTAACTGAACAAATAAAAAATTGAAAATGCTGTTATACATAGAGTTCAATTGAAATATTCTTTTTTTTAAATAAAGTAAAGTTAAAAAATTTGAAATTTATTGTGAAGGAAAAGGATTGTTGATAAGAGCACAAAAGTTTAAAGGCGATTAGAAATTTTGGTTCAGCTACTTTTGTGGCTGTTTGTACGTTGTACCTACGTCTAATAACGGTAAAATACCACCAACTTATAAGTGCAGGTGTTCCCAGACAACATCAGCGGTATTTCTGTCTGAATAAATAATTGCTAGCCAAAATGTATAATGCGGAAATTTAAGCCCTCACTAAAACCATATTTTATAGAATATTTTGGTTGACAATCAGTCTGTTTGTAGTTCAGATGTGAGATAATTTGCCGCCAATCTGCAATATACAGGCATTGTCTTCTCCTATAGTTACCGAAATTACAGAATTAAAATTTATTCGAGATTAACAGAGTTGTTCGTCTCACCCTTTAGTTCATATTTTATATCATCTTCAGCCTTTGGAAATGTACTGCTGAAAATAGACCTCTCCTAAAGATTACCAGACTAATCTGCGAAAAACGGCTCGTATCCAACGAATCTAAACGTCTAAACTATGAAATAATGTTCCCACAATACGACTTCATCTATCAGAATTTTCCATAATCCTGAACTAACATTTTCTTCAATGTATCCGAAGCGAAAACATTGACATTGCGTAATATGAGGACTAGCAAATATGTTCAAATAATTTATGTTGTTTGCATATCATTACTCAAGGCGTGTATCAGCGGCAAACGCGGGCCAATCAATCTGAAGTAGTACACACAGAAGTGGAGTATTTTTCCCCATAATTTAATGACTGTAGTATAATGCTATTGGCATCTTCAAGAGTAGATTTAACCTCACCTTTTTTAATAGCCATGTTACTCGGTTAAAGTCTCATTGTGAACTTTGCCGGGATAAAAACTAGCCTATATAAAGAATAAGAACTTTGTTGGTCTGTGTGTCTTTCATCATAATCTAT
>NC_051127.1:12392883-12423979 GCF_014839805.1 Manduca sexta
CTGTAATTTGTACGGAGTAACTTAGTCGTGTTAATTTGATATTGACAAGGAGGAACGGCTGACTGTACAGGTATTTTGAAATGAAATATTTCGTTGTCGTGTATTAAAACGGCGCGAATCAGAACTAAATGGTTATAATTTCGCAAAAGCAATGTTAGTATGTTTTTAGGTTACAAATTTTATGCTGGTGGTAGGATAAATTATATCCGCTCGGATAGCGTCCAACGTACACAAGGCGTTAAAACCCGTCATAGGGGCCAACGAAGGTGTGTCGGGATCAAACTGTGTATATCCGGTTCCAATAGATCGACATAAAAGCCTCGACTGTTGCGGGGAAACTATATCTTGTCAGTCGACATTCTATTGGACTCCCCTCACCATCAAGGGCAGTGAGACCACTTTGCCTTGCTCTTATAAAAAATCGTATACCTAAAATTTATGCAGATTAATGTACCTAACAGTGTGAAACATTAAATTAATTCGCTGAATATTGTGTTTACTGCAACTGCAATAACTATTTGATCGATAAAACTAAATCGGATTGACCATTAGAGAGACCCAAATACCTATCATTACAAATTGCCACTTATTTTAATGCCCGATAATGATAACCATGACCGTCATTAAATAATATGCGGTTGCCGCGGTTCGTCTGATTGGCCGCATAAGCGCACCTCATGAAATGCCTGAATGAATATATCTGTTATGCTAGTTTGGATTGCAATACGCCAATATTTAGCCTGGGGGTGCTTCTGGTCATAATGGAAACGCGTGTGTATGTTTTGTGAATGATCATTTGCGCGGATTTTTATTCCCGCATCTAAGTATATTGGGGTTGATTGTAATTTTTTAAATTCTTGATACGACTGCACTGCCCCTGATGGTAAGCGCGATGCTGTTCAAATAAGAATCGAATGGTAACAGACGGCTATCTCTTGCCATTCGACACATTCATGCCGGCCTACTAAGATGCTTCTTCACGTTATTGCGAAGGGACCTAGGATTATAGTAGTCATATCTTAATAATAAACTTCTCGAGATGTCCGTTTTAGCGGATACCAAGATGCTTTAGATTTTTCTCCACCAGGGACGTAATAGCCGGCATACTTTGTTATTAGATTACTTTTATATAATAGGTTATCGAGCAGAGGGGGTTATGATTCATCGTTAGCATAATTCATAATTAGCTTTTGCTCGAGGAGCCGCCCGTGTGTACAAATTTCTTCGGCATTAAAATCCCGATATATTTTTCGCGAGATGAATAGTAGCCTATATATTTTCAAGTCTCAAATTATCTTCATACCATATTCATTGAAATCTGTTCACTGGTTCAGTTGTAAAACCATAACGGTCACCAATGCTTTCGCATTTATAAGTATAGATTACCATTTATAAAAAATAATTGGCATTTTTTTTATATTGGAATCCATTCCAATTTATGCATGTAGTGTTACGGCTTACGTCAACGTCTATTGAACGTGACTGACCATAGTGTTTCGTATAGGAAGACTATCCACTTAATCTTTGTCAAAGTTAATTTATTTGTTCAATGATAACATCTCTATTTCATTGATATTCGTTGTGTTACATCCGTTTATCTTCTTATCGTACTTTGTATCTAAATTATTATGAAAATATTAACATAATTATTTATTATGTTTGGAATTTGCTGGAGTTGAGTCTGTATCCAAAGGGTCAAAGAATAACAGCCAAAGGTCTGTTTCGGGCGAAGGTATGTTTAATAAATTACCTATTACTAGCGCGAATCGTTTTGCGAAGTTAAAATATAAATCACGGGATGGAAAACGGTTGGTGGAAAGTGGGTGCATTAGATGCGCCTCTGCCTACAGCTTCGGGGATAAAAAGTGTGAGTGTGTGTATGTAGTACAGACATCAATTTTTACACTACACAAATATTTATATATATAAAAGAAACAGGTATTGCCAATAAATCGCTTTGTCTCTTTCTACAGAGTTACATTTTAATAGAATACCAATGGAATATTATATCTTTGTATTATTTATGTTCTTTGTTAATATTATTTATATAGATTCAGATTGTTTTCCAATTTAGTTCAACATAATAATGTTGTTTGTAGCGCACACTTGATAATCGACTTCGAATTTCGAACCTCTTGTTTGTTCAATGATCAAGTTCAAGTCTAAACAAGCGTTCTATTTTGCTTCTCACCTTGCCTCAGGCTTATTGTAACAAGATATTGAACTGGGTTAACATTTGATTGAAAATAAATTATATAATATCACGAAATATTATATTTAACATAAAGTATTTCAATAATTTAATATTCGCGAGAACGTTTGACATGACTTAGAGGTAGATCGAAATAAATAACCATATTTTTTTTTATAATAGAGGTAAATACTTATATTATTTTTTTCATATGCTATATCAAAAATAATAACTGCTGTAATGGGTAGCCTCGTCGCTTCAAACCTCTGGTAAATACGAATTTACGACCATTGGCGTCTAATGAGGAGACATGCGCGTTCCGCCAATCAGAGCGCGTGAACCCCGCGGGCAAAACGCGCGCGCATTTAAATTTAATCAGTAAAATAGCATGGCTCGCGTTACAATAGAAGCGTGGCAATAATATATTTTTTGTCAAGTTAACACTGTGAGATACAGACTTACCTCTGCAAAAGTTTCAATTTATATACTACTTAATATTTCTTTGCACAAATATCCAACTGACATTATACAATGCAGGTATTTAAAGACTTAAAACTAAAAGTATAAGAAAAGTTTATATTAACGATTATAATAATAAAGGCGTAACAATAACATTATCGATTTATTGTCAACGAATTTGAAGGTTGTTTATGCCATTCGTACAATAACATGTCCTTATAATAGGGGCATAATAACAATGTCAAAATATATGTTACCTCGTCACTGATCCGATCAGATTATGCCATGTCGAATTGAAGTCAATGTCCAATCAAGATAACAAGTTCAAATCTAGTGCTATTAGGCCTATCGTAAATCATGGCGGAGATTTAAATCATGATACTATGACGTTATGATATGCATCGATATTATAAACGGAAAAAAACATGATTATATACTTGAAGTAACTCGCGTATCTGTCTGCGTAAAATAATTATCTCGATATAAATTTCTATTTTGCCTGGGATAAAAATTGCTTTGTGTTAATCGAAATCCGTTCAGCGGTTTCTGCGTTTATATCTAATAAACATTCAAACAATTTGACAACTTTCGCTTTTATGTTACTAAGATGTTAAATGGTAGGTCCGTTTGATTAAGTATGAGGCACCAAATATTTCTCCTGCCAAACAGCAGAACGCAAGCCAAAAATTAGTTTATAAGGCATTAGAGAGATGTTTATTTGTAAAAACAGATATGGAAAAAATATGTACATCATTTATTAAACGCTCTGTAATTCAGTGAATCTTGTTTTTTATAAACGGTGAATAAAATATGTACTTTATCCATATTCAGAATAAAACGATTTTTCGAATTTTATCGTGGTTTTTTATATGATAATTTTCTTTCGCCGATTCGAAAACTGCTGCCTTCATGGTGTCTGACATTCGCGTAAACATAAGAAACTATATTCAGGACTCCTGGGAACCTTATTTCTTTTATTTTTTTCTTTGATTCTTTTAAACGTCTATATGTAACCACAAGGATGTCAAATGACGTAACGCGGCCACGTACCTTATCTTGATCGTGGAAATCTCGCGAACCATTCCGATGGACTCTTCACTACGTGCTTATACTGCGAACGATTTTTAAAATTAGAACATGAAATCGTCCATGCTATGAATTTTTTACTATTTGTACCGGTTATATTCTGATTTTAAATTTAGTGTTAAAACTTTTTAGTTTGAATTGAAAGTTTATGCTTCTTATGTATACATACATAACAAGTTAGGTCCTCATTTCGTAGGGATAGGCATAGACTATGGAATACCACATGCTACGATCTACAAACATCTCTCGCCTTTTCAGTATTCATAGTTCTTATATATATATTTTCGTCGGTTAAGGGTACTGTTAACTTACTTTGACTTTTTCGGAGTTTTTAGTACTCGTATGAATATTATGCTCAAGAGCCGATTTTAAGGTTTGAATTTGTTTAGCTATTTACGTGAGTGACTGTACCTATGCAGGTACCTAGAGTATTTTAATGTAATGAATGTTTTATGTATCAAATTTGGCTTTAAACAGATTTTGTCTGTCGGTCCAAGATTAATGGAACACTTTTTAAATCATTTCAAATTGAGTGCTTTTTATATGCAAAAAAAAATCTTAAGCGGATTAAGGATGCACTAGACTGTGGGCTTTGTTGAAGATTAAAATCGTGCTTATTACAATTTGTAATTTATATACTAGATTAATTTAATAATACCAGCCCTGTATTACACAGTATATAATACTGGGACAGTTCCCACTGCCGGGCACGGGCCTCTTCTACTATTGAGAGGATTTAAGTCTTAGGTCACCATCCTGACATATTCGGATTGGCAGACTTCACACACCTTCGAAATGCTTATGGAGAACTTCTCAGGTATACAGGCTTCATCACGATATTGTCTCTTCTCCGTTAAAGCAAGCGATAATTTACAAAGAATTCACACATAACTTTGGAAAAGAGGTACGTGCTCTTGGGTACGTGGTAGGTCTCTCGTATAAGACAGTATGAGTGAGTAGGTATCAGCGCTATGTGTATTTTTGCCGCCAAGCAACATTGTATATTACCGTTGTATTGCGTTTTAATATAGCAGAGAGTTTTTTCCGATTCTAAAATGACTAATAAAAAACCAAATGATTTCTTATTGATATATTAACTTGTTTATCTCTTAACCAGGTTTTCAGCAGGTGCTTCGATTATAATGCGCACAATTCTATATACAAGCGTATCAAATCATCATAACTGACACTTCAAAGGTTAAGGGCCCTCTCTCGGGCAACTGGCCTTGACCATCACTTCCATACATTTAATTTTCCATACATTAAAGAAAAGATAACATATTGAAGAAATATCATGCGTAATTGTTTTTCATGACATGTATTATAAATTTCGAATATATAGTTTCCAAAAGTATTGTTAACGCGCCTTAACCAACTATCTCAATATGTCACGCGGTGTAAAACCAAATTAGAACTGACAGATTTCAAACTTAATCCCTTATTAATACGGTGTCGTAAATTACGTACTTGCAATCACACTTTGTGCCACTACTGAGAGCGGATCTCATCTTTGTTGGAAAAGCGTTGTGTATTGGGAACCTGCCAACACAGTGTTAATAATTATTTCGCGGTTCCGGTTTAATGTCCTTTATTTATTTATTTATTTAAATATAAGACACACCACCGATTTATCACAGAAAAATACAAATGAAGGATCCACAATATAAGGTACTTATTCTAGGTGACAAATCATTACAGGTGTATACAACACTATTGGCTAAATATTTTTTGTATAACATAAAATTGAAATCAAATTATAAATTATCATTTATAAAATAAATGCACACTTAAAATCTTTTAAAAATACAAAATTATAACTTAGTCTAATTAAATGTCCTTTCGCGGGATAAAAGTATGAATGTACTACAGAATGAAAAGCGGCCTATAACTATAATATAATATACTAAATTTCATCAAAATTGAGTCAGCCATTTGAGCATTCACACTTTACACTTAGTATTTATGATAAGAGATTCGTGGTTCTCTTAGGGAAAGTCCTTTGATTAGACTAAAATAATTGACGACTTACATTCGTTTTTAATAAATCTTCAATACGATTCTAAGAATTAACCATTCAAAATGATTCATTTGTAAGCGTGTCAATAAATCTTTGTTCTGATTGGTCCATTTTTGAGATAGACGGAAAAAGCGATTGCGATCGTTTTTTGAAAATGGCGGTTTGTCGAATTGTGTGCTAAGTCAAATCAATTGAAAAAAACAATTAAGCATATTATTACTCATGTTTCTACACGGAAGTAATATAGTAAACAAGTGCACTTGTAAATAATGTTTCAAATGAATATTCGAATGATTGAAAGTCATTCAATCGATTCACGCCTAAATCGATACTAATAACCATTGTTTCCGAACTACAAATTATAATCCATTATTTGAATGGGCATTGATTTTGTTACTAAACAGACATTTATTAGATCCAGTTGATAGTTAAATATGCGTCCATTGTCGATGCGCAAATGAATCGTTAATTAAATTTTATAATAGATTTTGTAAATATGATTTCGTTAAATGGGTTACACATGTGAAGTTGAAGGTTTTATTTATTCGAATATGCTAATTTCTAAAATGGAGTTAGGGTATTTGACTTTTTTTATAACTTTAATAAAATATAGACGTTATATAAATTCTAAACAGAAGAAATCATTGAAATCTTGTGAATAATCCACAAGTTATAAGCCATTGAAATTAGATACTAGGGGTGAGTGTCAAAAACAGAAAAGGGACGAAGTACTTGCATGTGACGTCATCGTGCAGTACAATGCGTGTGAAAGAAATAGGTGGAGCGATATCCCTACTCCGCTTGTACTCTTGCACGTAGCAATATTTGAAATTTGAATTACTGCTTGTTTTCTTATCGAATTTTAATGCTGTTTCCACAGAAACATTTTTGTACTATTTTTATACTGTTACATATGAAAAAAATCACAAAATCAAATATAGGCAACCCCATTCTTTCACTGTTAACAAGCAATATTATCATACAGGTAGGTAACATTTTCCTTTCTAGATATATGCGAGTTGAGACGTGGGTAGGAGGTGATTTATTATTGTTGATGTAGAATGTTTATTTGATAACAATTGTTTATTCAGTTTTCCATTATAATTGTTTTCTTGTTTATGGTAAACTAAAACGATTTTGTATAAACACACTTAGGAAATACAACTGCGATTAAATGGATTTTTTTGATCTGAACAACTTATTTATTCTTCTTCCCTTTAATAATAATTTAATATAATAATATCAGCCCTGTATTAAATACTGTCCCACTGCTGGGCACGGGCCTTCTCTACTACTAAGAGAGATTAGGCCTGAGTCCACCACACCGGCCTAGTGCGGATTGGTATATACACCTTTGAAATTATTATAGAGAACTTCTTAGATATGCAGGTTTCCTCACGATGTTTTCCTTCACCGTTAAGCAAGCGACAATTTACAAAGAATGCACACTTAACTTTCGAAAAGTCAGATACCCCCGTGCCATGGAAAGCACAAAAAGCCGTTGGTCCTGCGCCTGATCTCTTTCCAGTCATGTCGGAATTGTCGTCTCAGCGGACTATAAAAGTAAGGAACTGCGAGTGCACTTGTGTCTTGCGCACACACACTTGTGCACTATAATATCTGCGTACCTGGCTGATCTTAGTTGAGATTGGCCGCTGTGGCCAAAATTCGGCTAGTAGTATTCATTCATTCATTCAAAAATGCTCTGATTGAATATAACGAGGATTGAATGATGCCTTATAAGGTTATTGTAATGGGATTCTAATAATGATTCACGGGTTATTATTATTTATCTCACGTTGCTCCTTGCGGGGATTTACGCCATTGTTTTTCCTTATAGACATTGGAAGGTACGTCTCGGGGTGCAAATGAAACAGGAAGGTTGATTAATGAGTATGTAAACGGATATACACACATGTGGAATAGTTATCAGTGACCATGTAAAAGCTTTTATCTGTACTCGCATTTATGAATAAAAATACTGCATTAATCTTTACATTATAAAATTGTAACAGGCCGATGTCTATAAATTATAAATATTGAAGAAAAATTAATATAGGGTTTTTTTATTAGAGCAACAGAAGCCAAAACAGCAGTTTATAGAACTTTAGTCTTTCTGTATGTTTGTATACGCGTCGCGCAAAAACTACCGCATGGAATTAAATATAGTTTTCGACGATGTATTGCTAGAAGTCTGACTTAAAATATAGGCTCCATTTTATTCCGGAAAGATATAAAGTGGAACTTTTATATCGGAAAATCTTTATCACGAAGGAAAAGCGAGCAAAAGCCTGGTTACTTATACGTAAATCACACTACCAAAAAAGGTGCAAATTTTCGTATGAAACCAAATTATTCAACAGAATGACGTTATATTAAATGAAACCACATTGTGGACAGCTGGCTGGCAATAATATGCCTTTAATATCAACATCAGTTTATTTAATTTCACGATGGAAAGTAAGTCAACGATTTCGAATTGAACCCACTCACTCAGCATTTGCAACGCAATAAGTTAGTTTTCACAGTTCAGTGAGTATATTAGTGCAAAAAGTATTGGATTTATTCAAAATATGTTCAGAGTTTTTGCATATTCGTTTATATTATGAACTAGCTTCCGCTCGCAGTTTCGCCCGCGTGGATTTCGGACTTCAAAAATGGAGGAGGTGCTCAATTTGTCGGGATGTTTTTTTAATGTATGGTGGTATGCAGGTGGTCCGATTGTCCGGTCAGGGTCTGATGATGGGATCCTGGTGAAATCGAAGGAAGCTTATAGCATGATTCAGTATTCACGCGTGATGGCTTATTATTAGCGTATTTCATATATAACTTTGGTGTTTCTATACCGATTTCTATGATTCTTTTTTATGGAATATTTAATAATGTTGACTTTTTTAATTAGGGATGACTGAGAGTGTTATAAACGTAAGAGTAGACAAATATAATGAGAAAGCTTCGAACAGCTAAGCTATCGGGAGTTACACGTGTTGTTGTGAGTCAACCATAAAAGATAGACATATGCTGTCGTGGGATATTTTTTACATAATTTTAAGGAGAACATTTCCGTCATACATGATTTCTGCGTAGCTTTAACCATTAAGGTTGCACACGCGACGGAAGCTTAAAAATGGAGTAACTTCTCCCGTTTTCCCAACATTTCCCTTCACTGCTCTGCTCCTATTAATTGTAGCGTGATGAAAAGTATACTATCACCAGCACAGGAGTATGACAAATAATTGTACCAAGTTTCGTTAAAATCCGTCGAGTAGTTTTTGTTTCTATAACGGTTATACAGACAGACAGACAGACAGACAAAAATTTTACTAATTGCATTTTTGGCATCAGTATCGATCCCTAATCACCCCCTGATAGTTATTTTGGAAATATATTTCATGTACAGAATTCACCTCTCTACAGATTTATTATAAGTATATAGAGTATAGATAAAGTATTTTAAATACTACGTCGTTTGATACGTGGTTCTAGGTTCAATTTTCAGATCAGACAAAATTTAATTAACTTTGATTTGAAAAAACATACTTCCGTCATCTGGACTTTGATAAGTATCTGTTATACTGCCGTGCTAAACGCAATAGCGGTATGTCAGGGAATCCTTATTTCGAGATAATGGAAATTTTGTAAATATAGTTTTGTATGTGAAACTGAGATAGAGAAACTTTTTTAAGTTTTTTTGACAAGTTCTAAACAAGATTCCGTTATTTAGGTAAGTTCATTGGATGGGTATTTCTTTAAGCTATCTGATGACATAAAAATTAAGATTTTGATTTTTTTGAGATACCGCTTTTGAGCTTAGCACGGCAGTATAGCGCTAGATGCTTAGAATATCACATCAAGAGACGGAAAATAAGCTTGACAAAATTCATCGTACTTATTGGGCCTTTACCTAGCGCAGCTTACACATAATATTTCTTGGTATTTCTCGCAATAGCAGCAGTAAATAAACAAAGTAAATCATTATGTGACATACATTTCTATATTGGTCTGGTTTGTCAATGTAGTAGTTATAATTTCTGTTCAGTGAAATACGACATAACATCAATTAATATAATAACAAATATGACAACAATCGCTGCATGAGTTTATTCTATGGTTACGTCATTGTATAGATATATTCATAAGCTTTATTACTTTAGTATGTAGAGCTATTGACGCATACCTACGTAAATGCGATATATTGTCTAATAATGAGGAAAAATTATAAGGAAATGTCTTTTGGTTGACGCTCGACGGCACGGGTAAAAAAGTTAAGTTTGACGATCAAAAGTACTTAATATTCTTAAGCTCATTATTTATTATTTCTCTGGGGTTACTAATTGTCTTTTCTTTTGGGATAATATAAAAATATATATTTAAGATAATAACTAAATGTGTTGAAACTAATATATACCTGATTATTATTTACCTTCATTTAACGTGCCTGAAATCACAAGTTAGGCGTTATAAAATTAAGGTTTTCCTTGAATTTCGTAGTTTTATTATTAGAAGGTATCTTGGAAGATATTTTGTTTTTATCCAATTCAGTAGCGTAGGTAGGTAATCAAGGGCTCTGGTGCAAAACAAACGAAAAAATAATCCCCTCCCGTGCCCTAGTGTGTGTACTTTTTGGTAGGTAAGATGCTAGTTCTCATAGTAGGGTGACCTAAACAAAAGTTTCTAAGCTAAGTCCGGGGGCTCCCTGGCCTAGGGGCTCATGCACTGCACTACCTAGGCCTACGGTAGTAATGGTCTCATTATGTTGCATTAGCTGACCGATGTCAGCCAGAGGTCTTCAAAAGAGTGTTAAGAAACAATTCCATTTCGTCCCATTCTCCACCTTAATGGCATACAAATAAGGATACACATTGGTTATTTAAAAATATAAAACATGATACACACTGCAGTTTTATTATAGATTTTATCGATATGATTGAAATGCTCAATCGTTCAGTTCATGACATAAAAAACGTAAATTCGTATTTACGCTAGGGACGCGGCGTGTCATCGCGACTGCCGGGATTGATGTCGACAGATGCCGGGATATTTCATCCCGGAACATTTCCACCACCGTGAATTTATTGCGATGCAATTTTCAGTCTATGTCTCATAAAATTTGATTAGATGTTTGTGTTCACGTTGGTTTATTTAGAAATTGCATAGTGCAGTAAATGAGTAAGTGGAGTACTTGATTTTATCTTCACTGTTTATCTTATGTTACTATTACTATCTTACTGATATTATAAATGTGAATGTTTGTGAAAATATGTCTATGTTTGTTAGAAGTAAACGCAAAAATGGCTAAAGGGATTTGGATGAAATTTGGCACTTGGGTAGACCATGTCCCGGTTTAATACATACGGTATTTTTTCTGGTAATTTGTTCCCATGGGAATAATGGAATTTTTTAATCAGATTTTTAAATATATGGTGCTGGCATGGCAGGTCATTTGGAACTAGGACCATTGTATGTGCAGTTTATAATATTAATGAATAAGTTTCTTTTTGGTTAATTTTATTATTGGTTAGACTGAATTACGTTTTGGTTCAAAAACTTACTAAAGTCTTTGATAGTTTTTATTGTTCACTCGTGTTTTTATATTTTTCGCAATATTTAAAACGTTTATATTTATAGAAGCTATTTTTCTTATAGCACCGTATTTTGTTCCATGTTTTTCCTTCTTCAACTTGTCGCTTGTAGTACTCGAAGGAACAAACTTTCTTTAGATCTTGTTTATTTTCAACATGTGATACCAGCATCGAGTTTTCTAATTAGATACAAACATCTTTTGGGAGGGCTACGAGCCTGCTTCAAGCTAATTCTCTTTACACTGCAAAAGTCAGTACGAAGCGTCAAAAACAAATTTACGAGTAGATCTACGATTGTGATATAGCTTTTGTTCGCGACTTCGCTTGCGTAAAAAACTTTTTACAAAATAAAAGTCACGGTATACATTCTCCCGGGATCAAAAGTAGCCTATATTCTCCCGAGGGTCTCATCAATTGTCTCCATAAATTTCATCGATTTCAGTTCGGTAGTTCTTGAGTTTATCGCGTACAGACAAGAAGGAAGACTTTGTTTATATGTAAGGATGTAGAATATATACTCAAATACGTTAAATGAACTCTTGTTAGGCAACAATTTATGTGCAACACGTGTGGCTCGATGTTTGGGAATGTTCTTAAAGTGTTTACTAGTTGGTAAGTCGTCAGGATGCGATTTCGTTTAGATACGTTATGTTGTTTCTTCATTTCTGTCGTCAAACCGGACTATAGAGTGCAGACGTATTCTGATTTAACTAATATAGATTATGATATTAAAAATTATGAGATAAAATATTATTAACTATCGGTACAATGTTAAGGGCTTAAAATTAAATGCGTTCTTATCCTGGTGGTTATTAGTTTTAAAATACCGTAAGCGAAAGTTATTCATATGGTAGTTACAAATAATAACCTTTGCAAATCCCACCCGTGGGTAACACCAGCATTTTGTAAACAAATTAGTACTTTAAAATCATTTATATAACGCTTACAATGCGAAAAAATGAAATGCGCGCCCAATGACGCGTAATTCTCATTTTGCTGTACAAATAAAATAAATTTCCAAGTGTGAATTTTTAACGACATGCAAATTCATGAAACACGCACAATTCCCGGCCATTAGCAGAGTCCGTATGTGGCTGTGTAATGCCAGCCAAGCGAAATGCAGCGTACCGTGTTTATACCAGTTTATCGCCAGATGTCCGTAAATATGGTGACTTGACTGTACATTTTTTTTGCGTGAGCTATATGTCGTGCATACGTAGGCAGGTGATGTTTTGTTTGGCCTGTTTACGTGGCTTGAGGTCTGGTAAAAGTTGAGATTTATGGTTCTAACAGGCTAGGAGTTGCCACATATCTTTCTAGAAGAAGAAATATTAGCTATTTTCATTGCTTAAACAAATATGACAATGTATTGTTAAAATATTCTAGATATTTATAAAGTGAACGTAGATGATACGGTAGGAAGAGGGTACTCGAAGTAAACATACATTGATCAAATAAATTATCTCCAAAAAGAGCAGATTAGGAGTATCCTTAACCAGCGAAAATGTTTGAGATGAGCTATGAAAGAGGAAGAGTGAAAGAAATATGTCAAGATCATAACACGTGACGCTACTTAGTCTCTGCCTACCCCTATAACATAAGGGTGTGAGTGTGTAAGAATATAGTATGTAAACGATGCCAGTATCATAAATGAGAAGAGTAAAAATGTGATTTGCATCAAATTTGGCACTCGTAATGCAGGCCATACCACTTCCATAATTAACACGTATGCCATTATTCCTGGAAAAATACCAATTGAATCTTAATCCGGAAACGGAAGTTAGCTACACCCAGTTTACTATGCAGGGTCATTGTTACATTGCGTTACTAAATGAAACAGCATATTCGTCTCTACCTTGGCTAACTTTGTACCAAAAATAATATATGAATAATAAATAATAATATAATAATAATATCAGCCCTGTATTATATACTTGCCCACTGCTGAGCACGGGCCTCCTCTACTACTGAGAGGGATTAGGCCTTAGTCCACCACGCTGGTCCAGTGCGGATTGGTAGACTTCACACACCTTCGAAATTCCTATAGAGAACTTCTCAGATGTGCAGGTTTCCTCACGATGTTTTCCTTCACCGTTAAAGCGAACGATAAATTCACAAAGAATACACACATGATTTTTTAGAAAAGTCAGAGGTGTGTGCCCTTGGGATTTGAACCTGCGGACATTCGTCTCGGCAGTCCGTTCCATACCCAACTAGGCTATCGCCGCATTAATAATAAATGTTTTGTCAAAAATCCTGATTCTAGTTTAATTTTTTTTGACCATTGTGTAGTTTAGTGCGAATAAGGCGTATGTAAGTGTATTTCTGCCTGAAAGTATGATGTTTATAAATTAAAATGATTTTTTTATATTAAGCTTCGAAACTTACTATAATAATTTTGTAAAGTGTTGTTTTCAAGAGAACGACTCTATGTTTTCATTTATTAACGCAATCTAAAATGATCTGTATACGCTTATTATACACGTTTCAAATCATTAATCATTCAATCTGAATAAGGTCTACAGATTTGTATATTCTGCCTGCAGTAACCTTTAATTATTTCTCCCGTGATGGGTCGGCTAATGTGAATCGCGTCCAAAAATAACACGTGCATGTTGTTTTAGGGTGCGGCTGGGCCATCGCTTTGGAGCTATCGAACGACATATTAAATAAAATACGGATGTATATAGGAAATTATTTGTCTTAATTAGAGGTAGCAAAGGTATACACACCAAAAATAACCACCCAGTTGCCCCCATGAAGGCTCGGCGGTAGCCATAAGGCACTGTTATACATACATACATAGTATCACGCCGCTATCCCGTAGGGGTAGGCAGATTATGGATTGCCACTTTGCACGATTCTGGTATACTTCTCGCGCTTCCTCCACCATCGTCAATTAAGGTACATTCTTCGCGAGAAAAAAAAGAATAAAAATACCCTTAGATTTAAGTGTAGCAGAGACGATGTAAATTTGTTGCCAAGAAACTGCTCTATACTATCAAAATTACTGTTGCTGAACTCGTTTAAGTTGATGAAGTAACTGTTTCGGTAAAGTTTTTGAGAAGTTGTTGTCAGGTTCTGCGCGGCACCTTATTGTCGAAAGGGGTAAGAAAGTGCAACAAATGTAGTAATCAACTTACCTACATACAATTCGAAGCGCTGACGTGGCTTCCTTTAGGGGAAGTCGGAAAAGGTATTTCCAGACGGAGTTACGGACAAAGGTATTAAAGCTACAATGAGTTGCAAAGCTATGCACTAATATAACCTCCACATATTTTACGCGAATGTTAGATAATAAAATAAAACTTTGTTTTTCCGGGTTTACATACATAACATTTATCCCCGAAGGGGTATGCATAGATACAACTAGGGCACCCACTTTTCGCCAAGAATGTTCCGTCCCATGATGTGATAGGGGGAGAGCCTATCGCCATATCGGGCACAAATTCCAGACTCCGAGCTGATACTGAGCAGAAAAACACAAATATCACTTTGCCCGACCCGGGATTCGAACCCAGGACCTCAGAGCGCTGTTGTACCGGGCATGCAATATATCGAGGCAGTTTTCCGGGTTTTATTGCGGTTATTTATATTTTTACAGTGACAGGGTTGGGAGAGGGGGGGGGGGGATGGCTGCAAAGTCGTCGAAACGTCGAGAGAAAAATATAATATAAAAGCAGTGATAAAATCCGGAAACATAATTTTAATTCAATCTCCCCATATTACGGTCAGATAGAAGTATAAAACTTGCAAAGTTGCAAAAACAACCGGACTGTTGTAAAAAAATACAGAAAAAACAAGCTATATGCGAGAAACGGTAATGACATTTTACATAACTTCGACATTTTAGTTTACAAAAGACATTCGAGACGAAGCACATTCAATGCAATTCCACCGAAACTATTTCGGTGTTGGAACTTTATAAAAAACCTTAATCTTAATGTAACATTTGCAAACTTTTGCATTAAACTTTTGGTAGTAAAAGGCACTTTGTATGTCACCTGTCTGCAGTATACGGTGATATTATTTGTTTTAGGGTATTCCCCTTTGGGAGCGAAGACTTTAGTATCGATCTTGCGAGGATTTCAATGGCAGAATCGAAAAAATACAATATTTATATAAATAGTAATCATTTCCACATGTATATAAAAACATTACTTGAGAAGGGTTCGCCCGGCTTCATTGTATTTTTTTTTTGTGTTTCTAACAATCAGGAGTAAGTTTGTAAAGAAGAATGATTTTGAAAAATCAACAGGAACGGACGGGAGAAGTTGACAATTTTAGTAATTTTCTCTCGTTAATCGACATTAAAGCGGCGATAGCCTAGTTGGGCGTGGAACGGACTGCCGAGACGAATGTCCGCAGGTTCAAATCCCAAGGCCACACACCTCTGACTTTTCTAAAAATCATGTGTGTATTCTTTGTGAATTTATCGTTCGCTTTAACGGTGAAGGAAAACTTCGTGAGGAAACCTGCACATCTAAGAAGTTCTCTATAGGAATTTCGAAGGTGTGTGAAGTCTACCAATCCGCACTAGACCAGCGTGGTGGACTAAGGCCTAATCCCTCTCAGTAGTAGAGGAGGCCCGTGCTCAGCAGTGAGCAAGTATATAATACAGGGCTGATATTATTATTATTATTAATCGACATTCTATTGGACCCTACTCAACTTACCATCAGGTACATTAGGGTCACTTTCCCGTGCCCGCATAAGAAAAAAAACATGCAAGGACCGACATCTATTCGGTACAGAGAAATTGGCTTCTTATCGCACTTGTGACGAAACAATTTACAGAAGGAAGTTCTTTGGGCGTCACAATATATACTCGGAATAGTCGATTTTGAAGAAATAGCTTCATTTTTATCGATATCAATAGACATGAAAATTTAATTTACAATCTTTGTTAGTGGTGAAAAAAACTAATTGTTAAATTGGTTTTGTGAGTTCGACATCTGTTTATTTTATCTTTTAATGTAATTTTCAGTCTAGCTACGATTTGTAGTATTAATGTTTCATGATGATTTTGTATCTGTGTTGTTATGCTTATTCTATTTTAAGCTATCCATGACCTTTAGAGGGTCGATGACCTTGTCCCGAAGGCATTGTTTCAAAGGCCTATTATATTCTGTTTATAGACATAATATATTTCCTCTAACGAATACTGTATAAATATTTATATTTTACGCGAGCAAAAAATATTCTTCCGAGAGGTATTTCATAGGCCACGGTATATAATAGGTAAGGAAAAAGATAATTTCCTTAATACACCGTTAGTATTAACGTGTTGTCGTAAAATAGAAATATTTTAGGGGGAAAGTAATTTACGTTGAAAGTTATATAATTCTTAATGTTGTTTCTTGTTTGAAAAAAATGTTTTCCCTAATTGTTTTCGGAGTTATTGTACTTCGTGTAGTAAGAGTTTTATTATATGAATTGTTGAGGAGCTTGTTCTGAGTTGCGTTCGGGTGTAAGTAGATGTATGATCAATGCCGGCATAATTTTAGCAACTGTCAAGCGTTGTATCGTTTTCATGTTTGGATTCGACAATATTTACTATCAGGCCACACACTTGTTTAAAAAACGTCCAAAAAACTTGATCGCGTAAATCGCAATTCCATTTTTAATATTTACATTGAAATCATTGCATAAACGAAACGTTTCGAATTCGTTTGCCGATTCAATAGAGTATTCGATAGTGGAATGAGGCTCGGATAAATAATTACATACATTTTGAAATCGGGCCCTGTAAACGTGCCATTATTATGAACGTTTCGTTGATTAAAAGTGTACCCGATGTTCTCTAACAATTGACAACATTTCAAAATGTTAACGTGACTAAAACAAAAATAACGTTTCTTAATTTTTCTACTCTGAGTTCGATTATGTATTTTTAATATTTTTTTAATAGTTAATTTTGAAGAAAAAAATTAAAAGCCGAAAAATGCTTGATGACGTCATACATACGGTTGAATGGAGTAGTTCCTTGGTCCACCCTAATATTGATTTAAAAAGCTAGTACACCGTCATTCGTCAATGCCAAATGTCAATAATTTTAGATCTAGTTTCATAAAATATAAACATTTGAGTATGTTGAAAAAATAAAATATTGTCAATTGTAAGAATCAAGTAGATAATGTCTAAATTGTTAACCGGGTACAGAGGGTCATTTTGACAAGACAGTAATAAATGAGATCACACACTACTCATCTTTACCTCTGTTAACATTTTGTCAAAAAAACCGCGAATAATGAATGTTAGCATCAAAAATCTCGGTTTTACTTTTTTGATTGGTAATTTTGCAATTTAGTGTGAATATGGCGTCTGCGTGTGTGTATTTCTGACTGAAGGTGTGATTGATGCTGTGACGAATTCTCTTAGAATAGTAGTAGTGGCATTAGGGCGTATAAAATTAAAATCACTTCTTATTAATATTTATTTTGTTCGAAACTTACACTATTTTATTTTACATCTACGATTCGAGTAACTTATTAAACTGTTATTTTCAAGAATATAAGCATAATATGGTTTCATTTAGTAACGCAATGTTAAAATTACCCTGTATATTCAAGTAATACAACAGTGCAATACTATTAAATGAATTCGCAAGTATTATAAAAACACTATATACATTATTTGCTTAAAGCTAATTTCTAAAGAACACACAATAAGGGAATACAAAAGAAAAACTTTTATATAGACAAACGCTGTTGCTCGTAGTCTAGACTATCCATCACACTGTCTGGCGGTAATGTATACCACTTATTACATTAATGTATAAAAACTACAAGCTAGGTGAGAATCTTTTATACTAAGGATACACTAATATACGATTTATTTATCGTATCGAAACGTATGCGTGGCCGACTTATAGTTTAACAACGGCATTAAAAATGATGATTGATTTTTATTTGCAGTAAATTATTTATTAAATAACACTACAATAAGTTATTCGAACTGTAGATGTAAAATAAAAATGTGTATTGTGTAGTAGTGTTGTGTAATGCATACATCCATGCACCATCATATTCGTACTAAACTATTAAATGATAAAAATATCAGAAAAGGATCAGGATTTTTCGAAATATTCTTTATACTTGCATGATTTTTCGCACAATGCTCACAGAGGCAAAGTCATGAGGTTTTATTTATTAAAGCAATGTCAAAATGACTCTATATAAAGCAAAGTGAGTCTTGCTACTTCTGTTTTTGCCACTGACATTATATATAATACTAGCGACCCGTCCTGGCGTCGCCTAGGTGGCAGAATATCAGGGCCTTAAACCAACTCCATAACAAATTGCCCGTGATTTCAACCGAGCAAAAGTTTTTCCGAGATCAGAGTCCTCCATTACAGTTATCCGGGATAAAAGTAGCCTATGTCCTTTCCAGAGCCTCAAACTATCTCTGTACCAAACTTGATCGTAACCGATTTAGTGGTTTCACTGTGAGCGCTCCGGTCACGTCAAAAAAAAAATCGGGGATAAAAATTAGCCTAAGTCATTACTAGGGTCTCAAACTATCTCCATATCAAATTTCATGGAAATCCAGTCAGTAGATTTTGAGTTTATTTGGTTCAGACAGATAAACACGACGAGGGACTTTGTTTTAAATGTATGCAGGGATTTGCACTAGCCAAGGACAACTAGTAGAGACTGCCTATAGCATTAACTCCGCCTGTATAACAAAACAATAAAGTGTGTCAGTAAATAATCCATTAAGATTAAAAGCACAGCGCCGAAGAGTCATATTATGATAAGTGGGTTTTGCTGGCAGGATACAATTTATATCCGCTCGTATAGCAACCATGGTACACAAGGTGTTAAAACCCGCCAAAGTGACCTACGTAAGTGTGTCGCGTTCCGGGATCAGCTTGTGTATATCCGGTTCCAACAGGCCGGCATAATTGTGTTGACTGACGAAGGATAATCATCTCTCGTCATTCGACATTCTATTGGACCTCACTTTACTTAACATCAGGTGCAGTGGGGTCATTGCTGTATACGCATAAAAAAGAAATTGAGTGGAACCTATATCCAAATGAGACAGTTCAATAAATCTTCACCAGTACTAGAATCCAACCCTGAATCACATAGTATTAATTCTAAGTAACTTCATGGACTCAAAAAGCAATGCATACTCAATATAAATGCTGTAGAGATTATTGGCCGTCTCGGTGGCGTAGTATTACGGTACGACTGTAGTGCTGAGTGACTGCAAGTTCGATCCCCGGGTCGGCAAATCTGACGCTGGGTTTTTCACTCATTATCAGGCCGAAGTCTGGAATTTGTGCCCGATATGGCGATAGGCTTGTCCCCTATCACATCATGGGACGGGATACACTTGGCGAAAAGTGAGTGCAAAAATTGCGCCTCTCAATAGCCCTTCGTGGATAAAAGGCGTGTGTGTGTGCGTGGGTGTCTGTGTGTGTAGTAAACATTATTATGCGCGTGACTCAGTGTTATAAATAAAGTTGTATTTTCGTTCGGGGCATCCGCGAGCAATGAATGCGTGTCCTTTGTCAGATAAATTGCTGAGGAGTTAGTTACTTGTTTATGCTCGGTTGTTTTTTATTTCTCTTGTATTAATGTCATTTTAATTTCGTTTTTATTTCATTATTTGTTTTGTTTTTTATATTATGTTACTAAAACCAAATAAAATATTTCTTTCTGTGGTCGTTTGAATGTTATTTTGACACTCTACTGCCCCGGTGGTCTAGTTGTAAATATATACGGTACGAGTACGGTCGGTCTAAATTAGGCCTAATGGAGACTGGGTTTTTCCATCTTAAAAATTACTCAGTCGCAGCTCCAAGTTCAGAAGTCGGCGTTGTGATACCCGTGCATAGGAAAGCACGTAAAGCCGTTGATCCTGCGCCTGATCTTTCTCCGGTCATGTCGGATTGCCTCTCACCGGCCTATGAAAGTGAAGGAACAGAGTGTGCACCTGTGTATTGCGTACACACTTGTGCACTATAATATTTCCTGCGTACTTGGCTGACCTCCGTTGAGATTGGCCGCCGTGACCGAAATTCGGTTAGGAAGGAATCAATCAACCATTTGGACACTAATTAATCATATAGATTAAATGATGTTATAACAATATACATAAAAGAATAATAACATATAACATGTTATGCTTATATACTCAACGTTTTTATATCTAAATTTAATTGAAATACACATAACTGGTTCTTGTGAACTGGAGGAACTCTCTCCTCTATAACTGAGTTCGAGGTGTCATTCGCATCAATCCTTTGACTGTAAGATATGCCATTTTGAATAAAAGGCGTGTCAAGAGTACCCTAAAGACGCTGGAATGCTGATTGACAAATGAAAAACTGAAGGAAGTATGCCAGAATCGTGCAAAGTGGTAATCTATAGTAGCTAAACATAGTAATTGAATAATTTTATAACCATTTGAAGCTAGCATTATTAATTACGTTTAGATATTCTTCCTTTGGTATCTCGTTAATACTAAATATATTCGGAACAAAGTTTTTGGATTATTATTATTACGTTAAAATAGCGGCGATAGCCTAGTTGGTTGTGGAACGGACTGCCAAGACGAATGTCCGCAGGTTCAAATCCCAAGGGCACACACTTCTGACTTTTCTAAAAAATCATGTGTGTATTCTTTATGAATTTATCGTTCACTTTAACGGTGAAGGAAAACATCTTGAGGAAACCTGCACATCTGAGAAGTTCTCTATAGGAATTTCGAAGGCGTGTGAAGTCTACCAATCCGCACTAGGCCAGCGTGGTGGACTAGGGCCTATTCCCTCTCAGTAGTAGAGGAGGCCCGTGCTCAGCAGTGGGCAAGTATAAAATACAGGGCTGATATTATTATTATTACGTTAAAAAAATTAAGTAGTTTTCTACATAATGTCCGTCCGATTATAACTTGTTTTGTGTGTAATAAAATAAAAATTAACTGCTCTATCACTATGTGATACAAATGATATTATATTATGGAGGAAATCACATAACATCAAGTGACTCATATGCTTGTTTATGTTTTTTGCGTGGGACAGCACTGAGTTCGATAACCAAAGACAAGATATTGGGTCCCATAATGCACATAATTTAGATATTATACTGTTAATTTTAGACGATATTTCCGATTTATCTTACATTAAATCTGTAATGTATTTCGCGCATATTCTATTAGTAGATTACAGGCGGTTTATGTTAGAGTTATGTTGTGGTTTCATTAATATACTGTTTCTGATTTAGATCAAGCGGCGAGCTGTATTGAGAATATCTAGCTGATTTTATGCGTAGTTTTGTTTGTGTATCCGGTGCTGATAGATGCATAGATAACTCGGTATTATAGGCAGACAAAGAAGTATTAAAATGTTTACATTGTACAATACGCGTTATCTAAACGATCGATTCAATATTATTATGAGAAACATTTACATATAGGCTCGCGCCATTGTCTGCAAAGGGTTCTGTAGAGACGTCAGAGAGCCTAAATGGCCACAAATTCCAGTCCTAGGAAAGAAATATTTTGATTAATATTATCATTGATGGCCGACCCCTGGAATTACATTTCTATTACTGGTGTTAAGTCTCTCATATGTGAGAGTCCGTCTGGGTCTATTTCTACCGCCAAACAGGAGTGTGTAGTTACTGTTGTGTTCGGGTTTGAAGAGCATTGTAGCCAGTGTAACTACTGAACATAATAAGACTTAAAATCTCATGTCTCAGGATGACGAGTGCAGTGGAATATCAAACAATACTTTGTAATTCAAGGTGTTGTCAACACCATCGGTGTTACTGCTGTTTATGGGCGGTCGTACTGTTTACCAGCAGGCAAAAGGCAGGCTCGTCTCGACATTCAAAGCAATAAAAAAAAATGAAACGAGAAAGTTAAAGCGTTAACGTGTAGAGAGTCAATTTAAAAAAAAATATTTACTTGTTTAAAATCATACAAAAAAATATTTCCATGATCGCTTAGCTAAAACTTGTCGCACCAATAAGTTAACGTAGTTATACAATTATAATATAATATAATATAATATAATACAGGATTATAGTATATATACTGTCCCACTGCTGGGCACGAGCCTCCTCTAATACTACGGAGAGGGATTAGGCCTTAGTATGCCACACTGGCCAAGTGCGGATTGGTAGACTTCACATACACCCTTAAAATTCCGATAGAGAATTTCTCAGGTATGCAGGTTTTCTCACGATGTTTTCCTTCATCGTTAAGGCAATAAAATTAGTAGAGGAAAAATTAATACCAAACAATCTTCTCATATCTAAAATAACCATAAGTTAATTATTTATCTTGAAAATAATAAATTTCTCTTCATTTCCGATAGTTTAGTTGAACGTGTATGAAGACTAGGCGTGCGTGCGGTGTTCATTACGACGTGTGGTTTGTTAGGCCTGCAGCTGACACCATGTCTTACAACATACATAGGATTTCTCACATATGAGGGGCATGTTAGAGATGGTACTTCATCTTCCTATACTGGTATATCTTTGTAGTGTAAAGGCCGATTCCAATTAAAGATGCAAGTATTAATATTTGATCCAATGGGTAGGATAAACATATGAATGCAATAGTAAGCATTTCCAAAAAAAAAATGGTCCATTTTTGTAATCGATCAGAAGTTATTAAGATCGTTAAGGTTATTAGAATTTAATTCTAAAAAAAGACAATAAAGTCACTTACATGGGACGAACATAACGAAAAATAAGTAATAATTATTAATGTACCTAATTATAACATACCAAATATCCAAATCATTAAACAGTCTCTGCATTTACTTTTAAGATATGATGATGGCATGATTTTCTTTACCTCAGCTAACATTCCGCCAAAAAATATCAATGAATAACGAATATTTTCACCAAAAAACCCAATTTTAGTTTTCTGATTTATGACCATTTTGTAATTTAGTGCGAATATGGCGAGTGTGTGTGTATTTTTGACTGAAAGTGTGATAGCCGCTACAACAATTTATATTAAAATAAGTAAAATTACTTTTATTGGTACTTACTTGTTTTGTTTGAAACTTACACTTTTTTATTTTACATTTATTGTCCGAGTAATTACACAGTGTTAATTTCAAGAAGTATGTTTCATTTAGCAACGCAATGGCAAAATGAAATTTTTTGTAAGATTTTCTGTTCAACATGTGAAGAGTCTACGTAAGAAATGGAACTACATATCACTGGTAGAGTCAATAATAGCTTTGTTCCTTCTGTGAATGAATTTATTCTGGTCTACCGGACACCCTGCGAAACTAATGCAAAGTATATCCGTGAGATGAATGTTAAGGGCCTCGAATCATTTTAAATGCGTTAGTTAGTTTGATGTGGGTTTAATTTAATATTCTGTCCTAGAACTTGGAATATGATAAAAATATCTAGTACAAGAAGAGTCAATAGTGGGTGTTGATTAGTAAATAATCAGCTGTTATTTTCTAGATGGCGCTGGCTTCTACCTACAGTGTTTTAGGGACTTTTGTAACGGGAAAGGGTCATTGCGAGCGAAGTCGCACTGACACCTAGTCCATACATACATATTACGAAATAATGTCCCCTTTTCTGTCTGTCTGTATGTTATCGATTTTCTCAAAATTTACTAATCAGATTTTTATGAAATTTGAGATGGAGATAGTTTACCCCCTGGGAAGGTTATAGGTAACTTTGTATCCCGGAAGAATATATATCAGTACTTTTATCCCAGAAAACTCTTTCACGCGGGCGAAGTCGCGAGCAAAAGCTAGTTATTTATAAAATAAAAAGTATTTGTATTTCTACTCGCTTGTTTGTTTATATTTGGCAGACATATCTCATTTTTTTGTGACATAACTATCATCTACAAACTAGACCTTTAGTAGACTATATTCTCAAGGGAATAACATAGTACCAGATCTTAATATGAACATTGGCTATAGTTGCGGCTGAGCGTCTTATATTAACCTAATTGGCCGACTCTAGACTCGGTAGTCAATATTGTAGGAGCTATAGAATCTTGTTGACGAGCCAATGGTCTGATGCAATTGGACCTGTGTTGATTGTCTATCGATTGTCCTAAGTATAAGTCTTGAGGGAGTAAGATTATACAGGATAGATATTACGTTGTTAAATCAAACCATGAATCGGTGGCCAAGGGTAAATATTTCAAAAGGTGATCCGAGGTAAAAAATATTGCCGTAGTTAACATATCGCGGTCAATTTAACTAAAAAAAATCTAAGACGAACATGAATTAAACTAAAAGTGAAGTCGGTAGGAATCGGTTTGTATAGATGCTTCGCCGCTGCCATGTATGTATATTTTTGGAAATAACGCTTTCAAATAAGTTACTCGTATTCCAGATGAAAAATAAATAAATATTAAGTTTCGAACAAAGTAAATACCAATGAAAAGTGATTTTAATTTTACGCACCCTTAGTCATGACTATTATCCGAAAGAATTTGTCTCAGCGGTAATGTCACACTTCAGTCAGAAATACACTCACGCACACCATATTCGCACTAAGCTACAAAATAATTAGAGAATTAAAAGTGGTGAAAATGTGCGTTATAAATGGAGGATTTTTGGCACATTTTTACTAGAGGCGAAGGCGAGTATGCTGTTTCATTCATTAACGTAATGTCAAAATGACCTTATAGAAGGCATTAATAAGTATTAATCAGTTACAATTCCCTGCTTGTCTACATATTTATATATTATGTTCATTTATACATTTGTATAACTTAATGAAAGCAGTACACTGCTGACCAAGCAACACCAATAAAAAAAATACATATAAAATTATTGCTAACATCAATGAAACTTTTTAATGAGCCTTCGCACAATATTTACTAAGCAATTCGTAAATTTTTGTTACAAAGCTTTGGTATACAAACGTAATGCCAAAATATCATTAGCATTGTTTACAGAAAGGTTAACGTGTCGTACGCTTTGTGCGCAGCTCTGATGGACCGTTATGAAGGCAAAATATAATTATTGAGGGCGCAGTGTCGTTTTTTATACGGACACCGGAGAATGATTCCACACCACCTGATGGCAAATGGACAATTAATATTTCCGACTCCCTATTTTTCTATTTGGTTAAGATTGCGGAATAAAAATAGATTAATGTTTCTTAAAACTCACCGAGCTTCACCACTCGGTGCCATTATATGCGTACTATTGCTTATTTTGGCTTACAAGAGTTGAAGGGTGGTATGGGAAAGTCTCTGATGATAAATGGAGTGGAGTAAGAAAGAAAGAGAAAGAGAATAGTGTGGTCTGGAAAAAGAAACCGGATACACATATGCATGAACCTGCCTTCTGTGGCCTGTGGAGGGTTCTACAACTTGTGTACGTTGGTTGCAACCCGGACGAATATAAACATATTTGATTACCACAGTATAATACATATTTTCAATCAGTCTTCTTACAATTGCCAGCTAAACTAAGTAACCAATAAGTATACAATAATGTTTAAGAAATTAGGCACCGACTTCAAAAAGATTTTTAATGTGCATATAAACATACAAACAAATTGGAAAGTTTACTTTACTTGTGTATTCATATCATATTAATCCGTATATCAAGTTAATTAAAAAAAAAAATGTGGGTATAATAGATATTTTAATTCACATGTAATTCTAATTACAAATAATTTGAATTCGTCGTTGATAATAAATTATAATTTTTATCACATTCAAAATGAATTTGTTACGTAAAATTTATTTATACCATTAAATAAATAATAAAAATTCAAAGTACTGAATAGTACTATGTACTTTAACCTAGTTGTCACAAAGAAAACAATCTCAATTTAATATTACGTGGCGATTTAAATTCAATTCCTATATTATTCTTGACCAAGACAATTTTAAACTACTACATTTGACAATATTTTCCTATCATTTCCATCATACCTGTTAAACATTGTAAGCTCTTTATTACGTACTAGCTTTTGCCCGCGGCTCCGCCCGCGTTATACAGTTTTTCAGGCTAAAGATTTCCGTTATAAAAGTAGTAGTTTCCCGGGAGCCTCTCAAACTGTCTCCATACCAAATTTCATCTTAATACGTTGGGTAGTTTTTGAGTTTAACACGTTCAGGCAGACAAATGCAGCGGGGACTTTGTTTTATAATATATTTTTAGAACTTTTAAGAGGAATAATCCCGTCATACATCATTGTTGCATAACTTTAACCGTTTACGCAGCGCACGCAACGGAAGCTCTCAAAACTAATAATTTTTCCCCGTTTTTGCAACATGTTTCATTACTGCTCCGCTCCGATTGGTCATAGCGTGATGATATATAGCCTATAGCACTCCAGGAACAAAGGGCTATCCAACACAAAAGATTTTTTAGTTCAAACACGGTAGTTCCTGAGATTAGCCATTACTGCTCCGCTCCTATTAGTCATAGCGTGATGATATATAGCCTATAGCACTCCAGGAACAAAGGGCTATCCAACACAAAAAGATTTTTTCAGATCGATCTGATAGTTCCTGAGATTAGCCATTACTGCTCCGCTCCTATTGGTCATAGCGTGATGATATATACCCCATAGTAATCCACGAACAAAGAACTATCCAACACAAAAATATTTTTTCAGCTTGAACCGGTAGTTCCTGAGATTAGCCATTACTGCTCCGCTCCTATTGGTCATAGCGTGATGATATATAGCCTATAGCACTACACTAATAAAGAGCTATCCAACACAAAAATAATTTTTCAGTTCGAACCGGTAGTTCCTGAGATTAGTCATTACTGCTCCGCTCCTATTGGTCATAGCGTGATGATATATAGCCTATAGCACTCCACGAATAAAGGGCTATCCAACACAAAAGAATTTTTCAGTTTGGACCGGTAGTTCCTGAGATTAGCCATTACTGCCCCGCTCCTATTGGGTATAGCGTGATGATATATAGCCTATAGCACTCCACGAACAAAGGGCTATCCAACGCAAAAAGAATTTTTCAATTTGGACTGGTAGTTCCTGAGATTAGCGCGTTCAAACAAAGCAACAAACAAACAAACAAACAAACAAACTCTTCAGCTTTATATAATAGTATAGAAGTATAGATAATGATTTCTTATGTTTACGCGTATGTTGGACATTTAAATTAAACTATTTTACGGATTTTATCGCGGGGGGACTTCATGGTCCTCCCCGTGACCATGAAGACTGCAAAGTCTTCGAAACGTCGGGAGAAAAGTAAAATATTAAAACCGCGATAAAATCCGTAAAATAGTTTAATTTAAATGTCCTTTATGTAATTAAATAATAGCGGCTCAAATGTCCTTACTATTCCTGGTTCTTAAAACATGACGCGAAGGTCCTCATTAGCAAGAAAAAAATGCCTGCTATACAATTGACGGCTGGTAAAAGACAAAGACATTAAGCAAGATGGCTATAATAAGAGGGCTCGGTCTAATCATAAAATCCTTTTCGGCTGCTCGTCCTCTACACTGAGGGAACAAAGTTGGTTGATGCTTGCTTGTTTAAAAAGGTTCTAGTCTTAGTTATAAAAAGAAAAAATTATAGATATAGAACGCAAAGTTTTTTTTTGCGTAATAAAATTAAACTATTTTTTTGGGTTTTATCGCGGGTTTTGTATTTTAATATTTTTTTATGTAGATAATAATTAGGTAAGATTATATAAGCGTAATGTTTGAAATTTTGCTTTTGTTTACTGATATATGTTTGATTTAAAATAAAAATTCTTTCGTAAAAAGTGTTTCACCTTTAAATTAATTTAAAAGTAATCCTACGTTTATTAAAATGTTGATCGTTTAAACACGTTTTCTTGGTGTGTATTGCACAATATTTATTGACCGTCTATAAAAAATGTTGATGTAAGCCGACAGATGTGCCACGTAATTTAACAGACAAAAAGTTACAATAGTTCGTAATTGATTTGGACAGCTAAAAGCTTTGCCCTCTAAGGATAATTTTATACGATCGAAAATATAACATAGTGGCACACACGTTAGGAAACTTTAATAAAAAACATGTCATAAAAATCAATCATACAGATACGTTGAAAAAATTATAATGAAAAAAAAAAGGTATTGTTTGTAAAATAGTGGTATATAGCCAAATTATTTATTATATAATCGTTATTCAATGATTTCGTACGTTAAGTAGTTCATATTATCTTCAACCTGCTCAATATTATGTTTTAGATTTTAATTAAATATGTTGTCAGTGGTAAATTATTATAATATTATTGCTTTGAATGTTATATTATACTGCTGTTTGTGTACCGTATTACAAATAAATAATTTAAATTGAGTAAAGCAAAATGAACAACCGCAAGTTGCGTATAAATTATACATTTAAAACTCATTTATTTCTCATACGCCGCGTTCATAAACCATGCATGAAAATGCGTTTCAGCCCTTCAAGCTCACAAAGTAGCTGGTTAATATTATTGCAAAATATCAAAATTATTCGAGCGCGCTATGCGGCGCGGAATCTAATTTGCTGAAACAAAATGAAGGCAGCTCTGTATTACCCGGTAGGTATTGTCATGGCAATACCTGCGGTTGGCAAAGCGTCTCCACTAATGAATGAACGAAATTAACCCCAATATTATGCTGCAAATTGAGGAGTGTCACATTTAAACAATCATGGCTCTCAATTTGCTTTGGAAATATTCCGGATTATTATCACAATTCAAGAATTTACTTTGTTCAATTGTAGGCGTCTTGTGCGGAATAATTGTATTAACTGATTTGAGGTTGACTTTAATATTCATAGTTGTAGGCGTGAATTCAGTTTAAAATTTTGTGATTTATAGTCTTATAAGAAAAATTGTATGTTTGAAAGACGACCACTTCGTCTAAACATGTCGCATGACATGTGTTTCGACGTTGGCGCTGTTTGCATCAAAAAAATTGGTTCCAAATTCAAAAAATCCTTGTCAATTATTATCTTTGAAAATCCATGACTCCGTATTCCCATAATCGTCAATTAAAACTTCGGCATCGTGTTCAAATTTGAATCAGTCCCAAACTTAGGCACTGAAGTTCCAGTTGATTAATTTAGAAATTAGACCAATTTGTCAGTTAGTAGTGAAGTGAACACGAAATATTATTGCTCGATGCTATTTTGTACTAGGTAACTAATATGACAATTTATTGTTGGTAGGATATATTTTATATCCGCCTGGATAGCGACCACCGTACACAGGGTGTTAAAACCAACCATAAGTGTGTCGTAAGTGTGTCGCGTTCCGAATCAGCCTGTGTATATCTGGTTCCAATAGGCTGACATAATTATGTGGACTGTCGAGGGATAATCATCTCTCATCAGTCGACATTATATTGACCCCACCCCACTTACCATCAGGTACAGTGGAATCACTTCACCGTGGTGGTATAATAAAAAAAATATTGCCTCACATCATTTGAGTTGTGTTTTAGTTAGCCAGTGATCATGCCTTCCAGTCAGCTTGATAATGCTTGAAGATACGATTGTCATTTTTGTAAATCCTTGCCGCATCAGATCTCTTTTCATTCTCTTAGCTTAAACCATTAAATTATAATGACTTATTTACCAGAGTATATAAAATAATACACGATAACTAATTATTTTTTGTCTTTTATTTTTATTTTATATAACGCTTCACTATATTATATTGTAGAACACTAATTGTGTCTCTTTGTTATCAGCAACACAATAAAAATAACAATATTAATTTTATTGTTTTACATAGTAATCTCCGTTCATGGTTCCGAACATCGAGTTAGGAATAAAAACATACCAAGTATTACTAACATAGTAATTATGTATTGTACAACGTCCCATTACAGGACGAGGGCTTCCTGTATTATTTTAAGAGGACTCAGAGCTAATTCTAAACCTTTAAACTATTTTATTTTCATAACTACTTTTACAGTTATACGAAATATATAGGTATCTACTTACTACAATTTACAGGAGTATAATTTCGTCTAACATGCTCCCTAATGTTATTCCCGTGGGATCATTCACACCCCTATTTAAATGCCTGTACGGTAAACAACATAAATACAACGTATTTAGGTAAGAAAATACACGTGTGGGTTCAACTTAACGAAGGTTTGACGTGTATACGTTTAGAATACCGTGTACAGGCTACAATACAAATTAGACTACCTTTGTACCTAGAGGCTACATTTTATGTTGTAGCTATAAGATAATGTGTTATATTTTAATTAAAAATTGTAATGAAAGTTTTTTTGTGTATCGGACTCTGCAGTCAACCTTGGGGGAAATCGGTGATCAGGAAATATAGGCTTCGCGATTGAGGTGACCCGAATGAAAAATGGGACGGAATATCGGGGAAGAGAAGTGTGCGGGAGGGATAAGTAACCATTTTAGGATGTGTGTAGGGGAAAAGGTTTGAAATGTTCGCGAGCTCTCATAGACAATGTGTAGTTACAACTAAAAGGCATACACACAGAATTGTGTGCCATGTCCGTGGTAAATGTCCCCTGTGCATGGGTGTATGATGAAGAGTTAACATCGACCCATTACCCCATCGCAGGATATACAGACGAATATTGCAAAGACAATTCGTTGTATCATCATCAGGTATCAGGGAGGGGCGAATGTAGCCGTAGTGCCGTGTAGTGTTTTGTTCGTAGATTTCTTAAGACTAGTAAGATGAAGTCCCTGGGTATGTGTTTATAAGGAGCTAAAGTCAAGCTTCACTTTTGTTCCTTAGGGAACCGTCAGAATGTTATTATTTGCAAAGTCCAGTGAGAGATCACGTCATGTTAGTTTTTTGATCCTGCAA